>NW_026251022.1:0-44937 GCF_022114955.1 Emericellopsis cladophorae
AAATAATAATGATAGATAATGATAGAAAAGTGGCCGGTTCGCTTGTCTAGCCGGTTCGCTTATTAATGACGTTATATAACTTATCTTATAAACAGTTTTTAAACCGGTCTCTTTTATCGAACAGCTTTTTATTATTATTATTATTAGAAAGGTTAAAATATTATTATAATAATAACGAATTTACTATACATTAATACTTTCATATATTTAGAATTTATATATTAGCTTACTAAAACTTATAAAGACAAGCTCTTATTCACTACTAGGTACTTCTACGTTAAGTTATTTTTACTTAGTTACTTATTACAGAAGCTACTAAATTAGTCGCGATTTTCTTCCTTACGCCTAGAGGTATTACCGCGAATAAAGTAAAATAGTTTGAAATAGAATATAGAATATAGTTCTATAGGTTAGCCTAAGAGACTCGGGTAATTATATCCACTACAGCGGGGTTCGAACTTAAAGCATAAGAAATTACTAACCCCCAAGATACTCATAAGGTATATAAATCGATGATATAATAGGCAGCGGCTATGACGCGACGGGTGCGTACACGTACTTCACCCCCCGGCCCCATAACATACCTCGTCGACGTCGGTAGATAAGTAGCCCAAAGGCGGTACTAAAGGTTATGAGAAGAATAGCAAAGATACTGCCTATGGCTAAGGAGGATATCTTAATACGTCCGTCGGCATCCCCAGAAGCGACGTCGTCTGTGTACTCAGCCTGCCGGTCGAAAACGTCAGACACGCCGAGGACGCTACCGGCCTTATCAACGGCCGCCACGCGCACAAAGCGTGAAAGCTCGTCGGCCTTGATAGAGGCCGACGTCTCGAAACCTGTGCGAGGCGCGGTAAAAAGGTGCTCAATGTCGTTCACTTTGTCGGATTGTTCTGACGAGAACTATGAGGCGGAAATAGAGTAGGTTAGAAAAATTTCGCGCTGGCAAAAGTTTCGGTTGCTCGAACGAGTCTTTGGCTGCACTCACAATGAACCACTTGACGATATCGGTTGCGCCATTCCAGGACATGTAGATGGTCGCATTGCCATCGTCCTCGTCGACGACAAAACTCGGCGGCCAGGTGGGGCGACCGGTCCAGTGGCCCTTGTTGACGCGGTACATGAACATGTTGCCCTGTCTGCCAATACCCACCTTGCCCCGCTGTATGTCCATGGCCACCTGGCCGTCGCTCGCGTACTCGACTATAGAAGGCGTCCAGCCCCAGCCGACAATGGCGTTACCACTGTCCAGGAGCTGCATGCCTCCCATGGCGCCTGAGTCGAGGTGTCCTGGATGGTAGTACTCGCGGATAACGCGCGCGGTCATCTCCTTGGTGTCAATCTCGACATGGAGGCCGCGCGTCTCGCAGTGGTCGCCACAGTCGCCTTGATTTTCGTTGTGGTTGTCAAACAAGGTGATTTGACTGTGGTTGTGGTAGAAGCGAGCGTTATGCTGCCAGCCAATGTTCGTGGCGCTACCGTTGCTCAGATCCGTAAACGAATTCTTCTTCCCGCCGAGCGTCCAGATGGGCTCACCCGTTTTTCCGTCGATGAGCTGGACGGAGAAGAAGTGTCGGCTGGAGATGAGATAGTTGCCGTCTTCGGTCTAGAACAAGATGTCAGCGGAGCCCCTCCGACGTCAGTAAGACAGGGGGCAACTGCACTCGCCTTGCGAACGCCGTTCATGTGCGACAAGTCATAGTTGCCCTCCCTCTCGGAATTGAGCCCAAAGTCACCGGCGACAAATCGCGCGTATGAGTCAGCCGGGTCAAAGTGATCAGCCGCCCACCAACCGAAGAGAACCTCGTTGGTCTCCAAATCGACCTCTTGGAACCCCGTGTCGTGTACATGGCAACTGCTCGACCCACCCCAGAGACTGCAGTCAAAGTCGATTCGATGATGCGTTGTGAAGACGGCGGTGCCCTCATTAGTGACATGGAACTCGTGCATGTCTTCGTAATGGGGAGATACCGCTGTCGCATTGTACTTCTTGTTGTAATTTTCATCGACAACGACGTGTACCCCGCCGAGGTCACGGTCCTTCGCCCAGTAGGTGAGGTGCGGCTTGTCGTGGATGGTCTGCATCTCGGAATGGTAGTTATTGGTATACGACTGGTCGGCATAGACGAGGCTGAGATCGGACGCGTCGATAATCATGGGACCGGCGCCCGCGCCAATCTTGCCGTAGTTCGTGCCGATGAAGATGTAGGGAGTGTCGTCGGTGAGGTTTTTGTCCCAATGGTTGATATGAAAAACGGGGCCCTTAATGTCGGAGGAGCGAAAGGTCTGGTGAGGGAAGCCATTGTTGTCGTCTGCGAGTTTCTCGTAGGCGTCGAGATCAGATGTCACGGTAAAGTCGCCGGCAACCAAACTATGGCAAAGCCACCAGCACGATAGTACAGCCCCCACTGGATTGGATCGGAGTCGGGCCATGGTTTCAATCACGAGAGGTACCGGCGAGCGAGTGATTCTCGCGAGGAGAATAAAATAGTAATGTAACAATATGAATCGAGGAACAGCTAGTCTCGCATTGCGGGGGAAATCGGATTGCCATATCCTTTTCCCGTCTCCAGTGCGCTAAAAGGGGAGGGTGCCAAGAAATCGATAAGAGGTTGACAGGGAATAATAAGATAACTAAACTTTAGTGCAATCGGAAGATTTGGGTGCACATGCGGCATGTTTGGGTTGGAGTGAGGATACGGATGGATGGAAACGGAAAGGCCGAGGCGAGGTCCACGTTGCTGTTTAAATACAAAGTAATTCTTCTACACGTTAAAAAGCGTTGCGATATCTGGGACGCAGCCGCAAAAGACGTTCAGGAACAGGAGGGTTTCTATTAGCTGATCTACCCGTGATGCCCCTAGTAAGGGACGTTTGCGTGATCGCTGCGCCCGGGTGCGAATGTATAGTCGCCCGGTTCTGTTCGCACATACTACGTGGGAGGACAAGTGGTTGCGCCGTACTCCTCAGACGCGCGCCTGGCCGAGTTGGGCGATCGGGTTAGAGGGAATGGTTGTCTTTGATCCATCCTAAGTAACCAACTTAAACCCTGTGACAGTTTCACGCTTTCTGTCACTTGGCCGTGATCACCTGCGTTTGTTGATCGCTTCTTGACACTACGTATGTTGATTACCGGAGCACTATTCTTTCCGTACATACTCACCATGAGCTGAGGCGCCTTTCACTTGAGCCTAGATAGTAGGATCGCGGGACTTATGAGCACGCACGCATGCGTGTGGAATTGTTTGTACTCCATTGCACTCGAGGGGCCAAACACACGACGTCATCCGTTTCCCCTCGTTTTCCAGGTTCACAGACCAGATAAGGAGTATGCAACCGTAAACGGAATAGCGGAGGAACCCTGGTTGTTATGTGGGCCACACATAACCATCCTCAGACAGGTCTCGCCCACTCGGCAGGTAGACGGGGAGCTCTCAGATTGCTTCGGATAGACGTTCCTCGGCAGGTAGGCGCCTAGCCACGATAACCCGGGCCCCTTTGAATGGAAGAGGGCAACCCGGTCGGCGTGCGGGGAGGTCACTGCGCCATACCATCTCGCGGGCCGCGGGCCGTTTTGGGTGCGTTGCACGGGAGAGGATGGCATGAAAGAGTCGGCAGTGATTGGTCGGCTAGATCGGTGGAGTGGGTCGACGCTGGGGGCCAGCGGGAAGACGGCGGAGGAGATAATTAGAGAGGAACGCAAAGGAAGAGGAGAGAGAAAGAAAATGAAAAGGAGGATGTCGAGCGGTATCCCGCCCCTGGACAAGGAGTACATCCCAGCCGACAGCGTGCCCCCTCGTTAGCGACGCCCAACCCGCCCAATACCCGGCCTCTTCGCCTCACGCCGTCCCGTCGACGAGGGCAACACTACCAACAACAACGACACCAATAGCGGCCAGGTCAAAACGGTGCCCCTGGAGAGGCTCAAGTTCGAGGGCTAGTGAGTCGACTGCCCCTACAGGCCCAGACCAAGGTGCGGGGGCGGACCAAGGGCATGCGCACCTTTTGTGCCCGCTGCCTGGGCGCGAGACGTGGCGGGAGAAGACGCGCCGGGCGTGCGACCACTGCAACGAGGAGCTCGCGACGCAGCGCAAGGGCAAGAATGTCTTTGTCCGAAAGAAGTGATTCATTTCGTCCATTGCAGGCGGGGTGAGGATCCTAGGACCGCGGATGAAGTGAGAGCGTAGGGGAGGAAAGGAGGAAAGTTAGGCAAGATTGAGGAGCGCGTCGGGTGGCGCGCCGGGCTGCTATGTGTGCTCAGTTGCCGCGCGTGCATGGAGTTGCGTGAGCGGATCGGATGATACCAGATGAGTCTGTTTATTTGTCTCTACTCTTCTTCATTCAATTGTCGACGAGTTCTCTTCAAAATCGCCGGTCCTTTGTGTCAAGTGCCTCGTTGAACTGTCGCATGTTTCGAACTCCAATCCGCGCGTGAATGGGAATGCAAGCGGCTTTGAGGGACCCCTGGCACATTGCAGTATTGGGCAATGTTGACTAGTCATGCGTCCTAAAGTAGCCCGCCTCTGAGGGCACACGAGACTGACAAATCTGGGCAACTCACATTGGCAAGCAAGCCACTCCTCGCCTTCGCCTCCTGGAGCGCCCCCCGCATCGACGTCCTTGGCCCCGCCCCGGACGGCGCCTCCCTCTGGCACAAATTCTACACCGGCTGGGACTGGCAGCCCGCAGAGGGTCTCCAGCGCGTGCCCGCCGCCGACGTGACCTGCCCCTTGAGTACTTCGTGGGGCGAGGACCACCTCGACGTCGTCAGTGTCTCAGAGTCCGAGTCTATCTATCATAAGTACTGGCAGGAAGGCTAGTCTGCTTGGGAGGATCTCGGTAGCGGCCCCTTTGCTGGGAGGCCGACGATTACTTTGTGTGGTCCCGGTCGCTTGAATATCTGGGCCGTCGGCGAGGGCGGAGTGCTGCGCCGGGGTCTAGGACGATTCCCAATATCTCGAATGTGAGACGCTGGGCGGCAACTTCACCGAGGTACGTGCACTGGGACGTCCCCAAGATTGACATTGTCGGCAAGATTGGGGATACCTTCCGCCTAAAGAGCTACGACGGGTCGCAGTAGAACCCGAGCCTCGGGGGCTGGTACGGCCTCGCGTCGCCGCTTGCTTCAGAGCCGAGCGTGGTGGCGCGATGAGGTGTCAGTACGTCACCAAATTCGCCTTACTCCCTCACCCTTGCGAGTGTTTTTAAGCACAGCCTACCTGAGTCCCTACGACAGACTTTTTCTCCGTCTTTGGCATTTACAAGGGCAGCTCCCTGATGTCTCAGATTTGGACTGGGTACGACTGGCAGCCGGCTGCGGACGGCGCCTGGAACCTTGGTGACTTGCCTAAAACGAAGGATTGCCCCGGCACGAAACGAGAGCAATTCCGAGCTTTGAGCTGTCCATCCATCTCGTCTACGAAGAAAACGACTTGATGCATGAATGACTACCATCTATACTAGAGAGACGGCATGGAAGACGATTCGTCTGATGGGGCCAACAGCCCGGCCGCCGCCGACTCAGAACTAATTGACTCATCTAATAAGGAGCCAACCCACCGCCAGGGTAGCTTCTCTTCCTCAGCGTCCGAGTCCCGCTTCTTTATAGACCGTCCGACCTTTTTAACCCGCTTCTGTCCATCAGTCCTCCTAACCCCCTTCCTTCGCTGCTCATCCAGATTATTCTCCGGGCAGTTCCTAGTCTGAATGTGTCAAAACACAGTAATTTGAGCTCCAAGTTCACATATAGGAGGTACAAAGCCGATGGGATTGGTATTTGGTTTCAGGCTATTAACCTAGAGACGGGCGCCTCGCTCGTGCATGTCATTTTACTATCGGGCCGTATCAGAGCACTCCAGGCATGCAGCTTCTAATTATCCAACCTGCGGATTCGGGCATGCACGCTACCAACACCCTCGTGATAAGCATATTTTCTCTATGCTTATATACATCTATATATATTTAACCAGGACGAGCAGGGCAATAACGGGCTGCATATCGCTGCGCGCATTAGGGGCCTTCCGTTAGTTGGGGCAGTTCTACGTACCTTTACGGGCCGCGATACGCTTGACGAGTTGGGGGGAGCCGGGGGAGTATGAATGTAATAGTATAGCCGAGGAGAACGGATAGATGTTTCCCGGGGGAGTAGAGATAATTCTATTGATAGAAGCGAGGAATGCCGCGGGAAGAACTACAGTAGACGAGGCCTGTATTATAGCTAGATCGAGGTTGCCGAGTTCCTCGAGCACGTGCTCGACTAGTTGAACCCTACCGGGAGCAGCGACAGGGAGAAGGCAAAGTAGCCAGCTAGCTCCTTAGTCGCTCAAAAAAACAGGTTTCGGAAAGAGAGCATGAGAGATACGTGGTTTGATTGCGCTCATAGAAACGAGCTTTGATAGACATTGAGATATCGACAGCTATCTGCGTTGCATCGCTGCCATTTTTGAGTCTCTTGTAGCATAACCCGTGTGCTAGTTCAAGACCATGCCGTCTGTTCCTACTCCAGTGTTAGCCATCTGAGCATAGATCTCGGGGTTGACGCTAAACACGTTATACGTCTCATACAGAACGTCCCTAATATCGTACACTTCACCTTTGGGAGAATAAGATTCAAAGCCGCCGTGGACGAGGTGGAATAGTCCGGGAAAAAACATATCCGCGGTAGGTGAGATAGAGCTTAACTTCCTAAAGCTACCGACGTCTCTATTGTATACACGGGCTACTGTTCCGACAACGTGACCTCAGGGTCGATCGGCCGACGGAACTTAAAGGGGTGTGTACTTCCAATCGTTTCACATGTTCGACTGGCGCAGACCAAAGGCGCTCGGGCTAAGGACAAGATACGGCAAGGGTTCGCTCGCATGTGGTTTAATGAACCCCTTGACTCCCCAGTCAACACAAGGTCCCGAGTCCACTTCTTCTTGTCTCGCAACTTTTCAAACTCGTACTCCCTTGACAAATTGTTATAGTGCTTTACTGTACCACCTCAACCCATAACGAGTGCCCTGTTTTGCGTGTTGGTCAGGTTAGGATGAGAGTGCTTACGGGAACAACATTGGTAGTTTTAACAAGCTCGCCACGACAAGAAAGCCGTTCCACGATTCTCTTCTGCTCCTTGACGTGCTCGTCTATCTGACTGATACTTATGTTATTCCCGTCGCCGTCCTCGACGTTGTGCCCGTCCGCCTACACGGGATAATCGCTCATGGACTTTCCATAGGGAATTGGAGTCGCAGAAAAGGGGCGGTCGCTCCTGGACCGTGCCACCGTTGACAGGCCCATAGTTGAGAAGCTAGTTTCGTACTCCCTGATAGCGATCTTTCCACACTCATGTCAGTGTGGATTTAATCTCAGTTTGATTGAAGCTCTGTGTTGCAGGTACTACATTAAAAATCCTCCCCGGGCTTTCCCATGTTCGGACTGCCAATTTGTGGCGAATGAAGGAGCGAATAGACTCTACTTGGCTAAAAGTAAACTACGGACGAAGAATAAAGGCCACCATACCATGAGAGCGAGAAAAGACAAGAGCAGGAAGTCATGTCCTAATACATGCTATGAGGAGTGATAAATAGTGGAATCCCGAAAAAGCTCTCCCTCTCGACGTTACGCTACGGTCAGTCGGCACCTCTACGACTCCGATATGGTTCGTCATCGCTACCAACGATATACTTCGTGCTGTCCCGCCGACTATTGCAGGGTTATTTGTCCCTAGATAACTCCGGGGGCTAAGTTTCTCGCATGAGATATTAACCAAGTGGTTACGTATCCTGTCGTTCAAACTAGGCAGCTATGAGCTATTTGTCATCCAAAGTTTTCTATCACTTACGCCTCTTGCAGATCTGACTTACCCCGAACCTACCCTCAATAAGGAGTGGGCCGAGGTACGACTCGGGAACTATATATGATTACGTTGTTAGCTAAGACTCGAGGACCGTCTTCCGCTCTTGCTCGGCGGCGCTTACCGAGAAGCCGGTTCTCCCAGCTGCTGCAGAGATAACCCCATTTGGGATCATTTGGGCAATTCTTAAATTGAGGCTCCCTCCTGGTTTCGGCGTAGGTAGGCTGATAGTTCCACTCGCAGAATCCATGCGTCGCCTGTTTCTCATGTCAGCTGGGCATATGCATAGGCCGCCAGGAAGCCAGTCTCATCGGGAACGTACTATGCACCTGACGCCTAGAGACGCTGCGTCGAACTCAGGTTCCTTCCCTGCGCAGTCCTCGATCTGGAAGACCTGGTCCAGCGTAGCCCACTCCTCTTGAACAATTGTCTTCGTCAATTCGATGTGTGTGTTGCGCGTGTCCCCGGGGTTATGAAAGGAGTAGGTGTTACCTTCCCCATCGAGCCACCATTGGTTGCAGAAACCGCCGGGGCTGAGTGCCGTGCACGATATCTCGTCAGTTTGGGTCGCAAACTGCAGTGCGTCGACCCCCGTGCTCTTCGCCGACACGATGCCGTTGGCCTTCAACGCGCTCGAAAGGATAAAGAGCTGTAGTTGCCGATAGAGCTGGGCGGACTGGATGGTCAGGGAGGCGGTGACGCGCTGCGAGAAGCCGCCCTGGCCGCACGCGGCGGTGAATAGGGTGTGATCGCGTTGGATAGAGGCAACAGTCTCGAGGAGGTTGTTCTGGTAGTCCTTGACGAGGTTGGCAAGAGAGGAGCCAATGTCGCCAAGCTGGATGAAGCGATCATCAGCCGTCTGTGAGGGTTTCACCAGGGTCTCCGGGAGATTCTTTTTAGCCAAGAGAGCTTGAGACAGGCCGGTTTGTATGAGCCCGAGTATCGTGCCGGCATCGCCTGGAATGGCACCCGTGAAGAGGCTGGCAACACCGAGAGTGGATCCCAGGATATTCATGAGGGAACTAGCGGGCTGCTGGGCCTCAATAGGCGGCGCTACCGTGGCCACAATCTTGTCGACTGTCTGGCCTGCGAGAGAGGCTCCATTGCTGAGAGCCTGGGAGTACTGGGTGAAGAATTGGTAGACGGCATAGATGTTCCACAGAGCCTGTCAAGGTGATTCTCATGTTAGTATGGGCCGGCAGATTGAGGCCCGGGTACAGCCTACGTAGAAATGCTGGTTGCTAGAGTATGTAAACCTAGATGATGGAGGGGGACAGGTCGAAGACGTGATTCTATCACAGGTCAATGTGGTCAGACCGTTGAACTGAAGATAACACTGGGCGAATCCAAGAGTGTCGCATCCCGCTGCCGTGCCGTTGGCGGCCATCCAGTCGGTGATGTACTTGTCCATTTCGAGCGCGGCCCAGCACTCAGGCTTCAAGCCGGACGATGAGTCGGGAGAGCAGTCGACATCCAGCTCTCGGCCGACGGGTGAAGCCGCGACTGTAGAGAAAAGTGGCAAAAGATAGGTGAGGGTGCACCACAACATCATGGCGAGCTTGCGGCAAAGTCTGTCAAGGAGACCCAAGGTAAAGGGAATGGTTTGGGGTAAAGAGTGAGAAGGATAATCAGAAAGAATGTCAGAAGCGGGTAGAGATGACGATGGTTTTTATATATCAGCAATTAAGTGACAGCCTCAAGCATACGATCAAATCATTATTATAGGCGCTAGCCCCCTGAAGTCAAAGTAATGAGGAGAGTATGAATGCCGAGAAGACTGCACATTATACAGGGACCTGACTCGCCCGAGACAATTAGATTCCCGGGTCGCTCCTCCTCAATCTATACCCTGCATTATATCCTTGTCAACTGACTCAACTCTGTCCTATGTAGGAATTCGTATTGGCGCGCACGGCTTCCTTAGCCTCCTGCCGTTTCGCGATTCGTCCAGTCTCGACGCGAGGACCTTCCGCCTATCGGACCGACAATGGCAACTGCCGGGGCGGTCCTTCGTCCTTACTACATTCTTATACGGTACTGTAATTAGACGGGGCCAGACCGCAGAAGTCTTTGCTGCCAAGGCGCTGGAAATGGTTTCGACTGCCCTACCCCTGCCTGTTCGAAGCCTACTAAAACGGGGCCGGCTGCTGGGCCGCATGTTCTTGCCGTGAATCACGCTTCGTCGCGCAAGGTGACAAAGAACGCTCGCTATAGGCAACCATGGCAGAAGGAATGACGAGACTCCAGGTCCCTCGCGGGGTAGTTCTCCGGTAGCGAACTCCACGGAACGGCTATGACAAATCAGGATTGTACTCCAACGCCGGTACTCTTGGCCTTTTACCTAATTATCAAGAACTAAGCATTGCATTGCAAGAGTCATAATGAGGATCAATGCCTATAAAGCATGTTGTGTCCTTCCACTCAAACCGTCAAACTCCCGCAAATACTATCCCAACGAATGTTGCCTAACATTTATCTGTACTCGAACCTTAGCTATATTCTACGATACTAGCCAGAATGGCCGATATCCCTTCCACCCAGAGGGCCGTTGCCCTCAGTGGTGTTCGTCAACCGTTGGTTGAGGTCTCATCGCCTGTATTTGCTCCTGTGGATGGCGAGGTTGTCATTCGCGTCCATTGGGCAGCATCAACGCCAATTGATCTGCATCGCGCTGACAGTGGGTTGCTGAATGACTCTTACCCATGTCTGAGCGGTAGTGGAGGGGCGTCCGGCATTGTGGTAGCTGTCAGTCCAGGAGGCGATACAAAAGGTCTTGAGGTAGGCGACCGCGTCGCTGCCTTCGCATTTCGCCGTACGGCACGCGAGGCCAACCACAAGCAGTACATCACTGTCCCAGCTTTCCTGGTGTCTCGCGTGCCCGAGGATATCACACTCCCCTCCGCTGTTACCGTCAATGATTGCCTCGTTACGGTCTTTCACACTGTGACTGCCGATCTTGGTCTGGAACTGCCTTGGCCTGTGCCGCAGGGCTGGAAGCCTGCGCAAGCGGATGAGTTCATCCTCATCTGGGGCGCTAGTAGCACGGTCGGTATATAAGCTTTGCAGGTCCTTCACTACTGGGGCTATCGCAACTTGCTTGCCGTATCAAGCAGTCGGCACCACGATCACCTGCGCTCTTTGGGCGCCACAATTTGTTTTGACTATAAACAACGTGTTGTTGTGGACGACATTCTAGGTCACGTTGCCTGCCAGTCTACACCCCAAGTGCCGTACGTGATCGACTGCATTGGCTCAGTCGATAACACGTTGCGACCTCTGACAAAGATCGCGCAGAGGGGGACTGTCCTTGCAGCCATGTTGCCATTTATCGTTCTTGACGCTTCCGACGATACCGAGCCAGAATATGAAGTGGACAGCAACAACGTACTTCCCGGCAGCTGGGCCGAAGGTGTGAAATTCCGCGGTGTCTCAACATACACATATCTCAAGGTATGATGAACCGCACTGCTCAATATTCTTGGGGTTTCAAGACAGACGCAGAATGGCTGATTCTCTTGAACATGTAGAACGAATATTTCAAGGAGGAGCTTCAACCAGTCATTGTTCCAGCTTTGTTAGCGCAACGAATCGTAAAGCCCACAGCTTTTCGTGTCGTGGACGGTGCTTCTATTACCGAGAGAGCACAGAGCGCACTGTCTTTGCTGCGGTGCAAGGATGTGAGTGGCGAACGACTTGTGTGGAAAATGATCGAGGATTGATCGTTGAAGTTGGTGTCGATCTAGTGTTGACAAAGTCAAGGTAGCTCCACCTGATTCTAATTTGACAGGTATATAGTGATTCCGCAGCTACTTGGTATCTTTCTTGTCTGGACCTTCATAGAATCTTGCCTTTCACTCAGTCTATTAGAGCACTTAAAAGAGGCATCAGCTTCATCATCACTAGTAGCCTTCACCATCACCAGCTCAGCCTTCTGCCTGGCCCGACTCATCAAGTGCATCTCCCTTTGAAAGCCTGAAGAGATCTTCAAAGACTTGTGGTACGTGACTGCCATGATAGACAGTTAGATTGACCTCTGTTTGGTAGCTCTGGAGGGGATTGTGCGGCGTAGTTACTCTTAGTGGCCGAAATCTGTTGGTCGTTTGTTCGTTTACAACCGGTCGGTCAACCTTGCGTAATGCCACTGAGCAGGAGCTCGTCATTTCTTCTGACTTTTGCGCTGCTGTGAGAGGGATTTGCGGTCATGCAGGTGGCGAAGGCCTGTTCTACGATTCTCTCAGCCGGGGGGTATTTTCACATACAGGACTTGCAGTGGTCATCGCAGCAATGTTGACCTGTGGTTCGTCATAATAGCGGCAAACGTGTCGATGTGTCTGGTTTGTGCCACGGTCCCATTGGTAAGCTCGATGCGACGCGACTTTCGAGCCTAGGTATGGTTGGGCCGGATGTTGTAGGAACAGTGGCGTCACTCATCCGGAGGTATGAAGAACTAGGAGGGCTTCCACAATCTCACCAAGAAGGGGCGCCCAATCCCCGCACTCTCCACGGCGATGCATCAGTCTGGCACCTGCGCCCAGGGCGTTCTCCCCGGCCGCACTGACCTAGAAGGCGGACTAAGCTCCCGTATCGCGTACGGGTCGAACTAACTTAGCGCTTTGAACGCACGGCCCGTTGTGTAAACCCTATTATACGTTGCTTTGTGGGTCCGGCTCCGGACTCTGGCGCGTCAGGGGTCTGTCTGCCCGACGGCCGGCTGCTTACAGAATTATCCCACCCTGGAAACGATTGCCTTTTATTAATGTGACTTTGGCATGATCAGAGAGGCATAGAGGCTTATTTAGGCCCGGCAAAAGCGAGAGATGTACATACCCGCCAATACACGTGGCTAAATACTTTCCCGGACGCGGTATTCTCACTACATACAGGAGCCTCACTCACGCATAACTTTCCCCAATAGTAGAGACAATCTATCACAGGGATGTAGCCTCGCATTAATGTGACGTGTGGTAAATCTACTCTATTGTGGGGTAGTTGCAGCTGGCGTTAATGCACGGCAGTGACACTCGGCATTCACTCTCGGTAGCGTTTAGCACACAGAAGTTCATCGCGTACTTGCCATGTATAAGCCAGTGCTATTTAGGGCAGACCATTTCCCCCGTGCACCTCATCTGCACCCCAGTGCATGTCGAATATTGTGATTGTCATTTCCACAAGAACCAAGCTATCGCGATGAGACTTCCAAGCCTTTGCGTGTTCTGGCTGTTCCCAGTCGGACATGCTACTTGCAGCCTGACCCGGAAATGTTCCGATCTCGCGGAAAAACTGTCTCTGCCCAACACAACGGTCTGGTTCACAGAATTCATCCCCGCCGGCGCCACTATATCATTCTCAGACAACGATCCAACATGTGGAAGGGCGCAGCAACAAGTCGACGTTGACATTTGCCGAGTAGCAACGCTCACCGAAACTTCCTCAAACCCGCCAAGCAATATCAGCCTTGAAGCCTGGCTACCGTCGGACTGGAACGACAGGTTTCTGAGCACAGGAAACGGTGGTCTCAGTGGCTGCATTCAGTATGAAGACATAGCTTACGGTGTTTCTCGAGGGTTTGCAACTGTCGGGGCCAACAATGGTCACAACGGCACTTCTGGCGAGCCATTCTACCAGAACCCCGGCGCTGTGGAAAACTTCGTCTACCGTTCGGTGCACCTTGGTGCCGTCTTGGGAAAACAGATCGCCGAAACGTACTACGAGAGGGCCCATGACAAGTCTTACTATCTCGGGTGCTCCACTGGTGGCAGACAGGGCTTCAAGGCAGCGCAAGAATTTCCGACCGACTTTGACGGAATAGTTGCAGGGGCTCCCGCCTTCGCCTTTACCAATTTGACGTCCTGGAGCGGTACTTTCTACACGAATTCAGGCCCACCAGGCTCTCCTACGTTTCTCAGCCAAGCACAATGGGCTCTGGTCTCCAAGGATTTTCTGGACCAATGCGATGATCTGGATGGCCTTGTCGACGGAATCATTGAGGACCCAAATCTTTGCCATTACCGGCCAGAAGCCCTCCTCTGTGGTTCAGACTCGTCAACTGACTGCCTCTCTGGCGAGCAAGCCGAGACAGTGCGGAAGGTGTTCTCCGATCTTCACGGGAAGGACGGGACTTTGGTATACCCCCGCCTTCAGCCGGGCGGCGATGCTTCCCTTCTCATGTCGGGTCGGCCATTTCCTTACACAGTTGACTGGTTCCGCTATGTCGTCTACAGCGACCCAGAATGGGAGCCTTCGACCCTAGGCCCTGAAGACTACGCTTTTGCGGCATCTCAAAACCCTTTCAATGTTCAGACGTGGGAGGGCGATCTCGCTGAAGTTCGCAATCGTGGAGCCAAAATTCTCCATTACCATGGGCTCCAGGATCCCGTCATAAGCAGCGACAACTCGGAGCGCTACTATAACCACGTTGCAAGGACGATGGGTCTGAAAACGACTGAGCTTGACCACTTTTATCGCTACTTCCGTGTTTCAGGAATGGGCCACTGCAGCGGCGGCGCAGGTGCGTACAAGATTGGTAATTCGATGAATGCTGTGTCCGGATATGAGCCTGAGGAGAATGTGCTTTCGGCAATCGTGCGTTGGGTTGAAGATGGACTTGCGCCCGAATATGTTCAAGGAACAGGGGAGACTGATGAGGGTGAGACATTTGCTAGGAATCACTGCAAGTATCCTCTCAGGGGCAGGTATGCGGGGAACGGTGACTCAAAGTCGCCGGAAAGTTGGAAGTGCGTGTGAGAACGAGGCGCCTCGCGAGGGATTCTTGACTCTTGAGTCCTTGACAATGGAGAGATATCTACGCATCCGTTTGCTAGATTGCGCTCAGGTATGGAGAGTCCGAACTCAGATGGCCGTCACGGTTGATGCATTTGCAACACCACTATACAAATCTCCAGTGCCGGTGGCCTCATTGCTCAACACGACGTCTGCGCCTTGCTTCTGGATGGACAGGGCATGCACCTCCTCTTCTCGAGACCTTACCCCGCAGATCTAGCACGTGATTACATTACCACTGTTGCTTGAGCCCGCTGCCCAGCAGGCACCTCGAGCCTCGGCTTGTGGAGTCCATGACCTGGCTGGGACCTGGGGGTGCGGGGGTTGCAGGGAACCGTTGCGGGGAACCGAGGAGCGTCCACGGTCAGGCCGCCGACCTATCAAACGACGCTCATCCACTCCTGTCCCGTTTCGAACAAAGTAGGAACTGCGCAGTCACAGCAGCCAGGGCAGTCTCCCCGAATGAAGTAAAATATCGCTAAATTCTGTGATCATCGAAGCACCCTGTCAATACCTCGGCGCATCATCACCTAGCTACGGCCATGGCCAACAGCAGTCGTTTGCCCTCCTCGGCGACGGCTGGCTTTTTCCAGTCGCTCCCAGTCGTTCAGCCTCAGTACACATTGCCCGAGCTGGTCAACTCGGGCTCTAAAAATGTTCAGGAGGCATCCGACGACCCCGTCCTCGCCCGCATCCTGATGCAGTACCTCCCCCGCAAGGCACAGTCAGAGGTCGGCGCTGCGATCCACCATCTGTCGCGCCGGGTGCTTCATCCGTCAACACTGAGCCACGCGGTTGATGCGGAAACAAACACCCCCGTACTCCGGCCGCTGACGACATTTGGCGTGGAAAATCGCGTTGATCCATTGTGGACGTCGGAGGGATGGAAGGCCCTGAAGGCCATAGGTGTCGAGGAAGATATCGTCGGTCGGGCTTATGCCCAGGGGAAAAGCCACAACCGGCGGGTTGAGCAATTCGGGCTCGCCCACGTCTGGGCGCATACATCAAGTATGACCATGTGCCCCGCCAGCATGACCGATGGCGCAGTGAAACTCCTTTCTCGGCACCTGGCGAAACCAGATGGCGACCAGCCAGGACGCAATGCTGTGTTCGCGGAGTCGTTGCGGAGGCTGGTCTCGAAGAATCCACGCGAAGCGTGGACTAGCGGACAGTGGATGACCGAAAGGACCGGCGGAAGCGACGTCAGCGGCACCGAGACCCTCGCGCGTAGGTTGACGGGGGAGGAGATTGCCTGCGACGAGAAACTGGGTCGCACACAAGACGGCATTGGCCTGCCTCTTGGACCCTGGCGAATCGATGGCTTCAAGTGGTTCAGTAGCGCCACTGACTCCGATATGACTATCCTCTTGGCCCAAACCAGAAAGGGTCTAAGCGCCTTCTACATACCCATGCGCCGCAACGAGGGTAAACAGGTGTTGACAAGCCTGGAAAAGGCAGTGGATGTAGCCACAGAACTCAATGGTATCCGCATCCAGAGGCTGAAGCACAAAATGGGAACCAGAGCCCTCCCTACGGCGGAACTTGAGCTCAAAGGGGCGCGCGGCTGGCTCATTGGGGAAGAGGGGAAAGGAATCAAGGAGATCGCAACCTTACTCAACATCACCAGGGTTCATGCCGCGACGAGTAGCATCTCCTACTGGTCTCGTGGCATGTCCATCTGCCGCGCCTACTCGAGGGTACGGAAGACTAGGGGCCGGCCGCTAACAGAGAATCCGCAGCACGTCTTTTGGATGGCGGAGGAGACAGTCAAGTACTGGGCCGCAGCGCACTTTGCCTTCTTTGGCGTTGCGCTCTTGGGTTCCAACGAGCAGGGATGGGAGGAAACCGCGGAAAATACGGCAGCCAGAATACTCATTCCGCGCGAGGACCGTGCACGAGAAGCACTACTCAGATTGCTCACGCCGGTGATGAAGGCTCAAGTGACAGTGGGAGCAGTGATCGGACTGCGCGCCAACATGGAGTGTCTGGGCGGCATTGGCTACTGCGAGAACCAGGAAGATGGCGGCGTGCTGAATATAGCCAAGATGTTCAGAGATGCGTCTGTCAACGCGATTTGGGAGGGCACAGTGAGTGTGATGGCTGAAGACGTGGGCAGAGTCATCAAGGGCAGCCGAAAACAAGGCGTCAACGTCGTCGAGGATGTTTTTGCCGCCTGGGCTAGAGGGGTCCTTCGACATTGCAGAGGACGTTTTGCACAGGAGTGCGCAGTTGTCGGCGAGAGACTGGAAGAACTCGAGGCACTTGTGCGAGACATCGGTTCTGAAGAGCTCGAATACCGGGGAAGGGATATTCTTGGCCATCTCGAGGCCATCAGCTGTGCAGTGTTGCTTCTCTTTAACGCACATATGGATGGAGATGAATTGGCATCGCATGTTGCTACACGGTATGCATGGTCCAAAACGCCCTTGCATAGTCGATGCCGGCCGGAAACCTCTAATTGGGAGAGGGAAGTGTCTACTGATCGCTATATTTTCTTGGGAAGTAGCGACCAGCCACGTGAAGGACTACAGGGCAAGCTGTAGCAACATAGGAATCAACGTCTTCCGCGCAACATAGACCCAACCGCTTACCAGTACTGTCTGATTTCCGCACCGGTTTTGTGATTGACAAGTCTGTCAACTTCTGACCAACACACAGACTTTGCCGATTCCTAGATCTCACGCGGGCCTGGTTCGGTCGGTGCGCTCCGTCCTCCGTCCTCCGTTCGGGCCCACCGACTCCACTTCGGACTGCCAAATTAGGAAGGAGGTCGTGTGTCGTGTCTGAGCTGTCGGAGGACGGAAGTGCCTACATTTAAGAGCCGCCACTCTTGTGCGGTGGGATTGACAATCGGATGCTTATATCAACAATAAATCGAAGAGAAACCTCCTCTAGCGGAGCTAAGATAACGGCTCCAAGATTGGCATATATCGCGCCACAGACGACCCAACGCCTTTAGGAAGCTCGAGTAGCTAACTATGCCGTTTGAGCCGACTTAAGAAAGCCTTTGTGAATAAAAATTAAACCTAAATACTCATATCGCAGAACGTTTCTATGCATCCGGCTTGTCGCGAACATTTACTCGACCGTGTTTATTGAGAACCGACATGACTCAAATCTCCGGGATGGCGTCGAAAGTCCTTTTGATCGCCGCTACTCTACCTCGCGTACTCGCTTGGGGTCCCCTCGGCCACGAGACCGTCGCTCTGGTTGCCACCGAGTTCGTGTTACCCGAGACGAGAGCATTTTTCCGGGAAATTTTGGGCGATAACTCGTCCACCGACTATCTCGCCGCTGTGGCCAGCTGGGCAGACGACTGGAAGAGAACGGACGAGGGCGCCTTCTCGTATACCTACCATTTCATCGATGCGCTAGACGAGCCACCGACATCGTGCAATGTTGACATTGAGAGGGATTGCGGCGAGACAGGGTGTGTCGTGAGCGCACGTGCGAATTATGTGAGCCTGGTTTACGGGTACATTGGCCACCGTCCATGCATTACTAACCAGGAATAAAGACCACACGTCTCGTGCAGAGCGAGCTGAACCGCGAAGAAAGAGAAATCGCAGCGAAGCTTGTCATTCACGTGAGTCTTCCCATTTTCTCCCCCTCCCCCAAACGAGCACCTTTGAAAGCTAAGGGTGTATAGTTTTCTGGAGACATTGGCCAGCCTCTGCACTGCGAGAACCTTGCTCGCGGCGGCAACGATATTACCGTGACCTTTGATGGTGAGGCGACCAACCTCCACTCTGTCTTGGGTTATAACATTCCTGAGGCCATTACCAATGGCTCCACACGAGCAGACGCCCATGCTTGGGCGGCTTATCTGATCTCTGCTATTAAAGCTGGTCCGTACCGATGCAAGACGCGGAACTGGGTGGCAGGCTTGCGGGTGGATGACATCGAAGACGTGGCGCTGAGATGGGCCCGAGAAAGCAACGAAGATATCTGCACGGTAGTCATGCAAGATGGCGCGGAAGTGCTGGAAGTTGGCGACTTGGCGGGTGAACATACTGAGGAGGCAAAGGGAACGGTGAATTTGCAAATTGCAAAACATGGATACCGGCTCGCGAAGCTTCTTGACGCTATTTCTCAGGCGCAGTGATATATCATTGAGCATATTATCTCCACAACGAAAAATTGGCTTCCGAGGCTGTCTTCGATTGGCAAGTTTGGTCCTGTGGCTTAATACTCGCTGCACTGCCCAGTGACGGCACCGGGTTGGCGAGCCTCTTGCTCCCTCTTGCGTGTACCTGGCATGGCCCCGATGCCTGCTTGAATCAGATGAATCGCAAGCTTTTAATAGCTAGACTCAGTGATCGTGATCCAAAAGACGTACTGGTCTGTCACAGCGTCGAGCATGGTATATATGTCTTGACTTCCATATTCATGGATCTCTGTCTTTCGCGACCTAACAGATTGGACCGGAGTAGCAGTTGCCCTGGCAATTGTAGTACCCACCAAGGTTAGAGTCACTCCCATACATGTCGTAGCCCATGAACCATCAGTTCAGTACCTTGTGGAGGTAGTCGAGGTTCTGGGGCACGCCATTGTTCTGGCCTTCCCCTGAGCAAGGATAGCCCTCCGCCAGGCCCCACGTGCATAGGTGGCACCGTAGCCTTGCTCCCTTTATGCGCCTACCATGTGTCAGGGCAAGCCAAGCAGCTGTGGGGCGAGGCGAGGTGAGGACCTGCTCCTTATCCACCGGCCTTGGCAGCGCGCTGACAGCGCATTGCGGCCGACAAGATTCAACGTGACGACACACGTCCATCGGGGCATGACATCTGGAGGAGATACTTGGAGGTCAGTTGGACGGATGGGCTCCCGCGCTATTTTCTTGTTATGAGAAAGGCCATGCAGACAGACATGGTGTGGAACGGTGACCGGGACCATTGACGAGAATTTCTTGCTCTCCTTCCCTATATCCTACGAGCTCAGACAGCGATAGGTAGTCTTCTGGACAATGTTTAGCCCCCTGTGAGGCGTCAGCCGTTGGGTCTCGCATCGATCATCTATCTGTCTTCTCCTCTGAGCCCTTCTCCGTCATGCAAGTAGAGATAAGAGTAACGAGAACTTATTATCCCGGTGGTCTAGTAGTCTAGTGGCCTCCTGTAGAGGTAGTGTCGAATAGGTGGGTGAAGGCCGGGTGGGAGCGAACGATGTCGACGGAGCCTAGGAGTGGCTCTGAAAGCTGGATGGGGATGGCGAGGCTGACAGGGTAGGTGTTGTGTGTCTGGCCCGATTTGGGCCAATAGCCGTTTCGCTCGCCTAGTAGGCTATTGGCATCATCCGTAACGAACTTGGCGCGCGGCAGAGTTAATACTATTAAGACGATCGATCGATATAGCGACAAATAGCGACTTCTTCTCTTGATAGCTTTGTGTTAACGGTAGGGCGGTTACAACACATTGGCACACCGCGTTGACGTCGCCTTAAGGGACCACGCTGTCACGGCCTGGCCCACGGGTGCATTCGTGAGCCGTCCCCGCTACGCCACAGCACAAAAGACTAGGATGTACAGTCCCCGACGTCACACTGCATTCTCATATCTGTAGCTTTCCAGAGCAGCTATGACACACGTGGGGTATCGAATTATCGCGCAACCGTAGCTAGTTTCGCGTTGGAATTTTGCATAAGATATTGAAGTGCTTCTTTGACAAGTATTTCAATAGCCAATAAAGGCTTTGAACGCGTTAGCGACGGCATTATCGCGAGATTGAGATAATCGCGGTGAAAAGCGGCCGTTAGTACGTATGATCTGGCCATTAGTGTGTTAGTGCCGATCTTAAGACATTTTTGTACCTAGGCTAACATTTGCGAACCATGATGGATTCAGATCCTTGAGCACCTACGTACAATCCTACGCATAGATGAGTTCTCCGAATCCTTCGCTACACATATCGCCACGTACTCCGGACTACACACGTCATAGTTAGTGAGACAGTCTAATTATTAGCGAGGCTTGTAAACATAGAGCTGACTTGGCTGATGTCAATTCTGAAATCTAATTATTAGCGAGGCTTGTAAACATAGAGCTGACTTGGCTGATGTCAACTCTGAAATCTAATTATTAGCGAGGCTTGTAAACATAGAGCTGACTTGGCTGATGTCAATTCTGAGAAAGTGCTCGAGACAGAAGTATAAGTAACAGCCAACGTCGCGCTTAGGCTTATCTATCAGCAACCAACACCGTCCTAAATACGTTTCGTTCAGCAGCAGCAGCAACAGAAACACTCTTCAAACCACAGCTTTGATACTCTTCCACACTCTCAAAAACTGCGAAATTTGTACAAAAACTACCGCAAGAATGTTCAAGATCACCCCCGTGGTCCTCGCCGCCTTCACTGGCATTGCTACGTATGCAGCACACGCCCCCCACCCCTTTTCTATCTTGTCTCCCAGCTCACACGTCCGCTAGCACGGCAGCCCACCTCGTAGACTTTGAGCGAGCCTGCGAGGCCTTCCCCCCCGCGGCCGGCCAGGTCGGTGTCACCGCGGCCGGCGGCACCACTGTGGAGTGGGACGGCAATAATCTCGGCAACGGGCAGTACAGCTTCGTCGTCGCTATCCACGACGAGAACTGCCGCGTCTTTGACGTTAAGGAGGCCCAGCCCCAAAGCCCCGGCTTCCACACTAACTTTGACTTTGCCGGCATCCACGAGGTGGACGTCCACTACGCCTGGATCGGCGCCGATCGAGTCAGCGTTCCGAAGGTATACTGGGACGGCACCGAGATTATGCGCTGGTGCGGCGACCACATGACGGAGATGGTGGGCATCAATGCCGGGTACTGGCGTACTTGCAACTTTGAGCAGGACGATAGGATCCGTCCTTGAGCGGTGGCCAGGCTCTTGACGATGGGATGCCAACATGGACCTTGTTACTTCCCGACATACGACTGCAAGCGCCTCTCACGTGCCTCCCACTTTTTCCTCCTATCATACGTCGGTCATGCACCACGCATGGTAGACGACGGTAGACGCCAAGCGACTACCGTCACGGGCGACTACCGTCGAGTACACATCACTCAGTATATAGGAAGACACGTTGCATCATAGTCAGTCTCTACTCAGCTTCTTAGCTATCAATACAATTATCTATACAAGTTCTACTATCTCGCATATTAGATTATGACACGACCGCTTAAGTCAACGATATCCTAGTATATTTAGTTTAGAACGTAATCCACATACGAGCGGCGCACCCAAGCGAGCGGCGCACCTTCCCCGTTATCTATACACGACTATATTCCTTACTAATTATCACCGTATTTAATAATATATAAACTTCTAAAAGAATCTAGGGTAACCCTTGCCCTCGTAGCTCTCGGGGGAGACGCGTTATTAAGTATCCGATATATTACGAAGGTCTATAATATACCTCTAATAACTATTCGTCGCTAACTAAAGTGTTTTTAGGCTAGAGCCGAAACTAAGCCGAATTTAATAAATCTAACGGATTTAGAAAAGAGAGCGATTATTAAGTATATACTCGATCTATCTATCAGACGCATGTTGCATACCAAGGTTGTTGCAGGCCGTAGGGTGGCTGAGGCCTCTAGCCCTGTGGCGGGGTGTGGCGTAGGAAACCCCGATTGGGTCACGTGCACAGAGGCGCACGAGGGAAGAACCTTCGCAGCCGGGGAATGCTTCTAGGAAGATCAAGAGATTAATACAGTCACCAAGGACCCCATACTCGCAGCTACCTAGCAGCGCCCTCGCAACATTGTGCACCTTCTCACTCTCTTCATTGAATCCCATTTCTGACACTATCTTCGCGATCTTTTCCTCCCTAATTATCTAATATCAAAGATATAAAGTACTTAATTAACTATTACGCGTACGCGACGCGCTACCCGTTAGTAAGTATTAGGTTTTAAACTATATTAAACGTTATTAAAAACTTCGCACGCGTTAGGTTCGTAAATATAATTACTAACGAGCTAAATATAAAGATCTAAAACTTATTAAGGACTAGTTTATACTTATATAGAATATATAGGCGAAATATAGGATCCTAAATAACGATATCTATAACTTCGATAAGATAGGCTTTATAATAGGTATTATCTTCGCGAGTATAGTTATTATAACCTTAGAAAGCCGAATAAAGGCTAAACTAGCCTAGCCTAGGAATAGGGAATAAGTAACTATTATTTAACGCGTTAATACGTATGGCTAGGCTATCCCTCTTTTTATTATCCTCGCGGCTAAGTACTATCTCTTAGCTTAGTATAAGGGAACTAACCTTCCGGCCGATTAAGTTATCGCTATAACCGATAATAGCTAGATAATTAATAAGATTAGCCTCGAATAAATTAAGTACTTTAATCGCTATATAAGCCCTTATACGAAAGGCGTATATTAAATACTTATTCTTAATAATTACGAAAGTTACTATTTAACCGATTTTAAGCTCTTTTTTTAAAAAAAAAAAAAAGATTATTATAGTTTATATACTAGCTTATTCTTCCTATATTCTTTAACCCCTCGATATTAGTTACTTTAGGCCTCTTAAATAAGCGTACGGGCGATAAGTAGAACATCTAATATACGTATATATCACGTATATCTTAAAGGTTAACTTCTTTCGTGCTTTTTATATAGCTTTCTTCCTTACTTTTACGAAGAAGAATATATAAGGAGGCTTTATTAGTACTAGTCTTATATTATATAACCTAGAAAGGGTCCTCTCGAAGCATAATATAAGGCTTCGTACGCTAAGTCCTTTTATAAACCTTATTTAAAATAGGCACCCTTAGGTCTTGAAAACGCTATAGAATACGTACGAGGCTAGCGTATAGTTAGAAGATATTAAAAATCGGATCTCTATCTATGAGAATAGCTCTCTAACGCTTATACTTAATACCTTAGATTAACTAACGAAGGGTACTATAGTAATAATATATTAGGTAGCTCTCTTATAAGCGGAGAATATATCGTTACTTATAGTAAATAAGGTTTTAAGTAAGCGTTCAGGGATTAAAAGAAGCTATCTTTAGTATAAAGGCACCCTTACTATATAAGATAAGAAAGACCTTATTAATTAGAAGAAGGTTAATAAATAGATTTAGGAAGAAAAGCGTATAAAGAAACGCTCTTAGCTATTAGGCAGTCCGAAGCCTATACGCTATAGTAAATACGCTAAAACAGGCTATAACATACGAAGCTATCTAGAAGATATTTAAAATCTCACTCTATCGATACTTTTATTTAACTAGTAACTAAATTGATTATATTATTCTTAATCGACCTTTTTGTATATAGATAACGGGGAAGGTGCGCCGCTCGCTTAGGTGCGCCGCTCGTATGTGGATTACGTTAAACCGACTTCTATTCTATCTACCCGGTAGCTAGTCTAGACCCGAACGTTATATAATAATAGCTCTTATTTAATACACTACCGTATTAAATACTCGAGGAATACGATACTATAGCCGAAGAGGAGAATAACTTTCATAGTAAGGACCTCGGGAAAATAATTAAGCCTAAGTTATTTTAACTATTTAATAGCACCCTAGGATAGCTAAACGGGTTCTTAACCTAACTTAAAGTATACTATCGCTTATTCCCTATTAAGCTCGCTAACGATATAGATAAGATACTTTACGTAGGAATATATCTCGCTAGCACGGCCTTAGCGTGCGTCGAACCACGTATAAGGGATGATACACTTTGGAGGTTGTGTGGCCATTCAACCAAGATGTATCTACGCTGTGTGTAAGTGTCACGTGCTAGTCACGTACACGCATAGGTACGATAGCGATAAGATAGCATTAATACCGCCGCAGCTAATCAGGCTACGCGCACACGATCCGAGGAGTAGCCGCGCTATACCTATTTAGGCTAGCCGACTAGCTACCTAAGAATATTTAAATTAATTATCCTTTTTTACTTATTTAATCTACTTTTTAGTATATTAGAGTAATAATAATTCTTAACTCCTTTATTAATTAAATAACCTTAAATAGTTACTCGATTAATTATAAGAAGTTCCCTAGTATTTTATAGCTATTCGTTCTTTTTATATTCCGTCGCGCGCTTATTAGATTAGCGCTAAGGGGCTAGAACGAATAGCGTAATAACTTCCCCTACCTATACTATAATTAAGCTAATCTTCCCTATAAAGGATTAGCCTTATAGCACCGTATCGCGTAGAGCCTTAATTAACGCGTAATAAGCCGCTAATTATACTACGACCGTACTAATTATATTATAATCGCGGCTATTAATTAGTAAAAAACACGCGCGCGTTACTATAAAGGTGAATTAAACCGCGCACCTCTTAATAAAAGTAAGCTATAGTATATATATTATTATAAAAAACGCGTATAATTAAGTATAATACTATAAAAAGAGCCCTTACTTATATCGCGGGAATTACTTACTTTCGCGCACTCTTTTAAAGTCTAAATATTAATATAATAGTAAGAGAATAACTATCTTAATCTTTCCTTTATTTTATTAAGTAATACTAATCGGCTAGATTTATTTAAGGAGGGTCTAAATACTAACTAATCTTATAAAGAGATAGATCTAGAGATAGAAAGAGCTTATATTACCTTTCTTAAAAAGCGAGCCTCCCGGTAGCTAACGATAAGTTACCGGGCACTACCTTAGTAAATATAGTTAAGTATAATAAAGTCTAAGTTTACTAATAAATATACTTAAATTACTATATTATTATTAATATTCTAACTTATTATCGGTTATTAGATATCGCGAAATTATAACTTATAATATACCTAAGCCTTCTAGGTCTATACTTATAATAGCGGGGTCGTAGAGGAAGGCTAGTGAATTTTCCGGCGGTTAGGAAAAAGACTGAACTCTTCTATTACTACTATAGCTATAACCCGCCTTATTTAACCTTCCTCCCTTACTAGATTTTCTTTCCTCTCGGCCTAATAAATCTTTTATATTACGGTTCTACTAGTTGCTAGCGGCTGGGTATAAGACCCGGCCTAGTTCACCTAGGCACGTGACGCGTGCCCACGAGGACGCACAGACCTCGTAGGGTCTTTATAAAAAAGGGGGACCGTAAATTCCCTCCTCTTTCTCTTTTCTTACCTTATCGTTAGATAGACTTAATCTAAGCTACTAAGTTATTCTAACAGGGCTTAGCCTATAATATATCTAACGATCTATCTAACGATATAGCGTATTCGTATAGCACGAGCTACGATATCCGACGAACAAACATTCGATATACCCTCGTAAGTAATTATATAAATTACCGAGTAAGTAAATACCTCGCTCCGGCCGATATAAGAGCGGATCGTAGAGCTTTCGTAGCTTATTTATAGTAGGCTCATAACGCCTGCCCTTTTACAGGCTCCCGAATAAGACACGCTTGAATATCCTATACCCGTCCCCCCTATCGTTATCGACGTAATGCCCGACGAGGTAACTTAGGCTAATATTCCGACCGAGGCGCCCCCCGAGCGAAGACCTAGCGGCTACCCTATAAGGAAGCTACTAACGAACCCTCTAAAGTTCTCGGGTAATACTAAGGACTACGACCTCTAGAGAGTCTAAATAAAGGATAAGCTCGAGCTAGACTAGAACTATTTTAACTCGTAGTAAGAACGCTAGTACCTTATTAATAGCTACCTAGATACTAACGCGTAGCGTGTCGTGCGGGCCTGTTATAAAGCAGGGGAACAGGCCGACTAGGACCCTTATAAGTTCTTAGCCTACCTTAATCGGTGCTACGCGGATCCGAACTAGAGCGCACGCGTTACGGAGACCTTACGTAACCTTAAGTAGAGCGAGGTATAGTCCTTCGCGGCCTTCCTACCTAAGTTCGAGCGTATTCTAGCGGAAGCCGGCGGCGGCCTCTAGACCGATAGCGCCCGCCTCGCCTTCCTATCGGGTGCGATAAGCCAGCGACTCCATACCGTACTCGTCCCCGTGGATCTCCCGGATAACTATAGCGCTTAGGTTACTAGGGTATAAGGGGTTACGTAGAAGCTCGAAAGTGCCGATAAGGGCGCGAGGACGTAATTCCCCCGTAAGAGGGCCGTACCCGAGGCGAACCACGCGTATACCCCTAGGGATAGCGATAGCGACGTCTAAATAGGCGGCGTTAACCGCTTATTATAGCGAGGTAGCCGCGCCTCCGAAGTCCGGGTGCGGAAGCTAATCACGTGCTAGTCTTATAGCTAGGAGGGCTATATTAAACGGGAGTGCCTGTCTCTAAGAGTCGCCGCGGTCTCGTAAGAGTCTTATAGCGATAACGAGGATAATAAAGAGCCGGATACTATAGCGGGAAAAGTATAGCCCCGAAGCGAAGTTAGGCGTCGGGGCCTACGAGAGCTAAGATTACTCGTTAGAAAAGGTTTAAGAGTCTATTAAGTAGTTCTTTATTAAATATATAGGTATAAATAAATAGCGTTCACGTTACGAAGGCCCTAATAAACTCTAGCTATAACTACTATATAGTTATAAGCGAAGACTTTATAACGAGACTTAGCCTCCCGCTAGTAGAAGAGTATTCCCGCCCCTTAAGGGGATACTCCGAAGAGATAAAGTAAAGAAAAAGCAGCGGGGTCGTAGTATTAATAATAAAGATCTATAGCTTTAAAGAAGAAATCTTTACTTATATGGTGCCGGGTCTTAGCTAAGACCTATTTCTAGGTAACCTATAGATAGCACGTAATAAGACTAGCTATAACGCTAGGAGAAAGCAGCTCTAGCACGGCCGTATAAGGCTAGCGGTCCGCCTAGTTAAGGAGTAAGAACCCTATAGAGTATAGGCGGTATAAGTAGCGAAACTTATATCGGGGAGCGTCTTCGCAGCGGAATACCAGCGAGCACGACGACATAAACTAAGGGACCTAGCTATTAGCGCGATCTCGTTAAAAGATATAGAGGACGTACTTATACCGAAAACGCCGGTAGACCCTAGGGACTTCGTACTAGCCGATATCTTATAAGATTTCCCGAAGTTATTCTCGCCGGATTACGCGATAGAACTACCCCTATACCGACTAAGCGTAGACTATAAAGTATACCTAGTACGGGATAGTAACGGGAACGAAGCGCCCTTATTATAGGGACTATTCTATAAGATATCGAGAGAGGAACTCCTAGTACTATAGAAGGTACTTCGAGACTTACTCGATAAGGGTTTTATATAGGCTAGCAGCTCCCCCGCGTCAATACCGGTGCTTTTTATAAAAAAGCTAGGCGGCGGAATCCGATTCTACTACGATTATCGAGCGTTAAATATAATTACGAAAAGGGATAGATACGTACTCCTATTAATCTTAGAGATACTCCGTAGCTTATCCGTAGTAAAGTAGTTTACGAAGCTCGACGTAGTAGCCGCTTTCTATAAGATCCGGATAGCCTAAGGTCACGAGGAGAAGATAGCGTTCTAAACGAGAAATAGGCTATTCGAGTAGACTATATACCCGTTCAGGCTAAGCGGCGCCCCTGTTATATTTTAGCGGCGAATTAATAGTATCCTCCGAGAGTTCTTAGGGGACTTCGTAACTATATACGTTAATAACGTCTTAATTTACTCGAACGGATCGAAGAGCGACTACCTTACGAAAGTACGGCGAGTACTTAAGGCGCTTGCCGATATAGGGCTATCACTCGACCCTAAGAAGAGCGCGTTTACCGCGAAGAAGGTAAACTACCTTAGCTATATAATAGAGGCCGAGAAAGGAGTATCTTACGACCTAGAGAAGCTACGAGCTATACGCGAATAAGAGGCGCCTACGATAGTAAAAGGAGTATAGATCTTCTTAGGCTTCGTGAATTATTACCGCGGCTTTATAAACTACTTCTCCGATATAGCGATCCCGTTAGTAATACTTACGAAAAAAAGAGTTCCTTTTATCTAGTCGGAGGGAGAAGATATAGCGTTCTCGGAACTAAAGCGTAAGCTTTATAAAGCCCTAGTCCTATAATACTTCGATATTAAGCGGGAAACCTAGCTAGAGACCGACTCGTTAGGATAGGCTATAGGAGCGACCCTAACCTAGCTAGACTCGCAGGGGAATCGCCGCGCTATCGTATATAACTCGAAGAAGCTATCGCTAGCTAAGTATAACTACGAGATCTATGATAAGGAACTCTTAGCTATTATATATAGCCTAAGAGTATAGAGGGCGGAGCTAAGAAGCTATAAGTCCTTTGCGATACTCACGGACTATAAGAACTATATATATTTCCTTACGAAGCGATAGCTTAATAAGAGGTAGGTGCGCTAGGCTATAGAGCTTTAAGAATATAATTTCTAGCTACGCTATCGCCCGGGGTACGAAGCCGCTACGCCCGACGCGCTAAGTCGCCGTGAATAAGATATTCCCGCGGGAGAAAACAATCCTCGCACGCTCGGCCGTTTCCGGGAGATATTTCCTAGAGGCTCTCTATTAGAGAGCCCGCTTATAAGGATACTAAGGAGTATCGAAGACGCTAGCCCTTCGCCGCTCGCGGAGGGAACTAATATCTTCTCCGCTAATAAAGCCTTAGCGAACCTCTAGGATAAAACTATCCGCTAGGATAAGGTCTACTAGATAGTGCACCGAGCGGTATCGTAACGAGAGCGCCGCTTCCCCGCTCGCCTAGGACTTAAGGTCTAGATCGCGGAATACCGGATTAATTCTAGCCGGCGATTGCTATTCCGAGATAAGATCTAGGTTCCGGGGGGCGCTCCCGGGGATAGCGTAGACGATACGGATAGGCTATGTAATTAAGTAATATAGAAGATTTACGAGGCTCCGTCGGTCGGCCACCCCGGACGGGATATTACTTACGAAGTAGTATGTGACGTTCGGGTCTAGACTAGCTACCGGGTAGATAGAATAGAAGTCGGGTTATGAACTGAGTACACTAGGATGTCGTTGACTTGAGCGGTCGGGTCACAGTCTATGTGCGAGATAGTAGGTCTTGCGTAGACAATTGTATTGATAGCTAAGGAGCTGATAGAGACTGACTATGGTGAGGCTAGGCTTCCTATATACTAAGGTGATCAAATGCAGTTGATCACCGTGGTCGTGGTGTTGAGAGTTGGTGATCAGTGTGATCAGTGTATGATTGGTGAAAATAGTGGGGCGTGTGTGAGAGTCACGTGCGAGCCGCATGGCGGCGCATGCGGTCGCAGGTTGGGTCGTAACATAGTAGCGAGGAAGTTCTTCTAGCTAGGTATAACGAAGCTTATACGTAGGTTTATCGTAGCGTGCGACGCCTACAGCCGGAACTATATTTAGAGAGAGGTAAAGCAAGGCCTCCTTAAGCCCTTGCTTATCCTAGAGCGACTATATAGCGACCTTATAATAGACTTTATTATAAGCCTGCCCGAGTCGGGTTTAGATAAGGCGTAGTACCTTTAGGTTATTATAGATAGGCTAACGAAGGCGGTAACGCTCGAGGCGATAAGTAATATAACTACCGAGGCGTGTGCGTAGCGTTTCCTTATATATTACTACTAGCACCACGGGATGCCGATATCTATCGTTAGTAATAGAGGGATAAACTAGACCGGAAGATTCTAGAAGAGCCTCTGCCGACTTATAAGGGTTATATAGCGACTAAGCACCGCCTACTACCCCTAGACGGATAGGATATCGGAGAGGAATAACTAAGAGATTTAGGTATACCTTCGTTATTATATCGATTAGGCCTAATCGAACTAGTCGGACTAGCTACCCGTAGCGATATTAGCGCTTAATAGTAGGAAGAACGCTACTATAACAGTTAGCCCCTTCTTCTACGAATACGGCTAGGAACTATTAGCGATTCAAGTACCGGATAGTAAGGTAAGCGAGCTACGGAGTTCCCCCGAGCTCGCTACGAGGGACTTTATCTCCCGGCTAGGAAAGGTGATAGAGTTTGTGCAGACGGCTATCGCTACCGCGTAAAAACGCGCCGAGGACGCGGCTAACTCGCACTAGCGACCTACCGAATAATTCGAGGTTAGTGATAAGGTATAGCTAAAAATAGCGAATTACCGTACGGCGAGACTAAGTAAGAAGCTCGACGCCTTATATTATAAATATAAAGTTACTAAGGTTATTAGCCCCCTAGTGGTCGAGCTCGGCGTTCCCTCTGCGATCTACCCGCGTTTTTACGTCGACTAACTACGGAGGGCGGGCCTAGGTCTAGTAGCCGGTTAATAGACCGACGATACCTAACCTCCTACGATCTTAATTAACGAATAATAGGAATAGCTAGTTAAACGTATCCTTTACGTATAAACTAAGCGGCGAGGCCACGGGTTACGGAGGGAATACCTAGTAAAGTAAAAAAGCTATTCCGAACTAACCTAAGAGCCGCTATTAAGCGTTAAAGATACGGCCGCGCTCGACGAATTTAAGGAAATTCACGGACCCGCGGATTTTCACGATAGTCCTAGCTAGAATATAGCGAGGTCGTAATAGATATATAGGCTTTCCGCCCTAGATACGACTAATTTTATAATATTTATACTCGACTTATAGATAAGGGGGGGGGGAGGAAGTTTATTTATTACCTTACGGCCGTAGCCGATTAGCCGGGCCACCGTAGGGAGACTATATACTAGAACTTTTCTTAAAAAATTAAAAAATAAAAATCAGCCCCGAGGGGTCCTGTAACAATAGTAGGATAGATTAGGTAGGGAGAGAAGGTATAGGTAGTATATTTACAAAACTCAAACTTACTTCTCCCTCTACAGGTAGAAGTAAGTATATTATACCTAAAGCGCTCGGAAGATCCGGAGGTTAGGTGTAATACTAATGAATCGGGTACGCATTATTGATGCTGACATGGCGGTACGCCATAGCATCCGAGGCCTCCGTGATTCCTTGTGACTGCACCGCTGACTTCCTTCGGCCACGGTGTTACAATTATCCCCTCTCCTCTGAGGCGTCGTCCTCGACGCTTGGACTCGCTTGTAGTGAATCCATCGTGTGGCGGGGTGATTCAATGAGCTGCAAGGTTGCGGGGCAACCAGCCACCCCGCCTCCTGATTTTCGAAAAGTTTTGTAGTGGGGCAGGATTCGGGGGTGAATCGATACTGCCGCGGGCACGATTCACTCTCGCTTCTCCCTTGACTCCTGCATCCTCAACGGTATCTTGGATGCTCGAGAGCCTTCGTCAGATTTTGACCTCCTGCTTCTTTATAACCTTATTCACTATGGCGCCTCCTAAGACTCCTGTCAAAGGCCCTGCACAGTCTCGGGCCTCTCCTTCTGTTCGTTCTTATCGTAGCATTGGCAGTTCGGTATCTCGTCATAGTCGATTCGAGTCTCGGTCTATGAAAGCTCCCTAGGCAGGACGTTCTATGGCTGGGGCTGGATTGGCTGCCGACGCGACTGCTCGTCGCCTTTTCAATCGCCGGGGCGCGCCATCGACTTAGGTACGCGACCCTTCTGCTGGCACGTTAATAGAGGATGCACCACCACCACCTGCTGGTTCAGAGACGAATGAGACGTAACTCCCTGTTGTGCCTTAAGTAAGGATTTTCCCTGCTGGCCCTCTTATTCCCATGGATCCTAAAGGTCGCATTCGCGCCTTATCCGTGTCCTAGGATACTTACGACGACGACACCCTGCCTGCGCAGCCTCTTTACGATAGTGTCGCTACGTAATTTCCTCGCCCTCCTGTGCTCGCTAGGGTGATGGCTCGGCGACGTAAATCCCTGTCTCGCGATAGCGAGTTTTCTGTAGAGCGGGATCTTCGTCATACAGGACAGGGTGAAGCTTGGCCTACTACCCAGCGGCTTTTCGCGGGTGCTCGGACTGCTACGCTATCGTCTCCCTAGGTCAACGCTGGCTCCACTGCTCCTCTAGCTTTAGATAGGGATGAAGGAATGATGGATGAAGGCCCTGGGGGTGATGAGCTTGGTTAGCTGTTTTCGAGCCTCTACGACGGCGAGTTCGCCCCGTCTTCTGAGCCGAGCGAGTCTGAAGCGCAGCCCCCTGCTGACGACCAGTTCCCATCATAGCGGCCTGGTTTTGATGATTGGCTAGAACATGAGGCGTCTGTAGACGAGCAGTTTGATAATAATGATTATAGTGGCGATAAGGAACCTTGCCTATGGTGCATGCCTTGCTGTCGTTCAGTAGTTCATGCACTGAAGCTTATTGCCAAGGCTTCCACAGAGGAATGGGATGTTATTGCGCCTTTCATCGATTGTGTGCCTCTGGGTTCACGCTATGTTGCGTGCAACCGTAAGCATAAGACCTGCGATCAGGTGAGTCTTCCTCTACGATTCAGTCAGGACTCCGCTGACAATCCCAGCCGGCAGACCTTATGGAGGGCAATCGCCAAGAGTGCGATGACTTCCTGGTTTCTTTTCGCCAACTCTAGTGCACAATAGTGAACTCTGATGGAGAGCCGTATATTGCTGCTGCAGAGATTGTTCGTGCTGCGTCACCTGACGAGATCATGTTCTCTGAAGAGACTCGCCGTGCTTGCACTGGCTTGTTTTTCGAGGTTCTGCTGGCTTTTGATGAGATAGAGAAGGCTTATCGTTCCCGACACAAGATTGGTGGCAAAGTGGCCAATCGCGACGTAAGTTCGTCGGTTGGGTCAGATGTGACGCGACTGACATTCGATGCAGATGCCCACGTATAACGCTAAAGTGTCAAGGCGCCGTACTGCCTTGCAGCGGGGTGTGCAGCCTTTGAGCCAGCATTCAGGTGTGGAAGCTGAAGATACGTACGCTATGGCGACCACCTTACGTCTTAGCAAGAACGACCCCTTGGGAGTTTCCTGGCTGCAGACACGTAGAGACGTGCACCGTAGATGGATGGTGCTTCTCAGGAATGATACCCTTTGTGCTGCGCGTGGTGATAAGAGTGGCAGCTTCCGCCGCGTACTTATCCATTATCGCGCCAAGGTCCCCACCTAATCGGGTGTGCCTTAGTGCGCTGTTGTTTGATTTTATACCATATGTAGGCTTCTGGAATGAACTTGGCGTTGCGGTGTTTGTTATCCCTTGATTGATTGTGCTGCAAATGTGGGTGTGGTTCCTCCGTACTGAGTATAGTTACCCCCTATTCTTGCGTGGTCGACCCCGCCTCCTCTTTAGTAGAGCCGGGATCGCTCCACGCCCGCGTCCCTTGCGCTTTCTGTGGTATTCTTCCACGCAACGGGGTGCTTGCATATTTTCTGAGTCCACCCACTGATTGTATTCAGCTGGCCAGCCCTTCCATTTTACCAAGTATAGTAGTTATCCACTTACCCGCTTGTGGGCTTAGATGGATTCAATTTCCCACTGGTTAACTTCGTCTTCGAGGTCCGGCATTAATAATACTACCTCTCCTTGGAGGTGTTCCTGTCTAGCAGTCCAGGGTTCCAATCTACTGATATAGAACACGTCGTGTATCCTGTGATACTTTTCGGGGAGTGTAAGACGATATACCTGTGTATTAATGCGCTCTAAAACTCGAAGTGGCCCCACGAAACGCGGTATAAGTTTCCGAAAGTCACCTTTAAGTCGGAGGGATTTCGTCTCTAACCCCACTAGACTGCCTTGTCGTAGCTGGAGTTCTTGGTGAGATTGATTATAATATTTTTCCTGCCGTGCATTTGCTTTTTGCTAATTTTGCTTTAGCTGTTCCCGTAACTTTGTAAGCTTCTCGACGCGTTATCTTGCGTCTGGTACCTCCCCTTCTAGTGCGTCGTCCCCGATACGTATGTGAAACTGTAGATGATATCCCATAAGAGCCTCATGAGGCGATAGCTTTGTAGTTATATTCGGTGCATTATTCATAGCAAATTCTGCTTGTTTTAGCAAGAGTGGCTAGGAATTTTGATTATCTATGGTGAAATAGCGAAGGTAATGTTCCAATGTCTGGTTCATTCGTTCAGTCTGGCTATCTATTTGTGGGTGAAACGTTGTTAATAATCGCCTGTGTACATAAGAAGTATAACACAGCGAAGACCAGAAGGCACTAATAAAGACAGTTCCTCTATCTATTATAATGCCCTTAGGTAGACCGTATTTTAATTTAATTTTATTATGAACTAATTCGGCCACGTCAGGTGCTATGATCGTTGTGGTGACGGGAAAAATGTAATATATTTTTGTAAATCGATCTACCACGACCAAAATTACATCTATTTCGTTACCGTAACGGTCCTGTGTCGACGGTAACCCAGTAATGAAGTCTATAGTAATTTCTTGGAACGGTCTTGATAGACATGGTAATGATTGGAGTTTCCCGTAAGGCTTATGCCTTCTTGGGGTAATACCTTAATAAACCGGATAAATTTGGATATATTCCTTTACTTGTTTATGTATTTTATTCTAAAAGAATTTCCTCTTTAATAAGACTAATATTCTTTGAGTTCTAAAATGTCCCGTAAGAGGATTATCGTGGTGTAGACGGATTAATTCTTTTGTAAGGCTAGGATAATTTGGAATCCAAATTCGTCTATTAATTTGCAGTAGTCCTGTCTGCGTGGTTAAGCGTCGGGTGTCTTTGTCCCGATTGTTATACTCGTGACGATCCTAATTCTGTTGGGCTTCGTAGATTAACTCTTCTAGTCCCTTGTCTGGATCAAGAGTATAGATATCTCTGTGGATATCTTGTGCATGAATCTGTTGCACTCGTGCAAACGTTATTCCAATGCGTTAGACTAAGCGTTCTTCTAACGGAGGGATGAGCGTGTTATTCCCAGGCGATTCACCGTTATATTCGGGCCGCCTTAACGGTGCATCCGCAGGATTCGACTTCCCCGTGCGATGTTTGATCATAAAGTCATATAGGGTAAGGAACAGACACCATCTGGCTTGTCGTCCTAGTAGTCTAGGTTGCTTCATAAAGCTCTATAAGTTCTGGTGATCACTCAGAACCTCGATTATATGTATAGCTCCTTCAATATAGTGCCTCCAATGCTTGAAGGACTCGACGATAGCTATCATCTCTTGATCGGGAGTACTATAATTCAATTCTAGACCCCGGAATCCTCGGGACCAAAAGGCAATTAGATGCCACTTTCCTTTAGCATCTTGCTAGGAGAGGATCCCTGCCATGGCCTTCTTAGACGCGTCTGTTTCAACCCGAAGTTTGTATATAGGGTTATAGTGTTGAAGGAGAGGCGCTTTCTGAAAGGCGTCGATGAGAGTACGAAACGCAGTCGTTTCCTTACTCCCGAGATATACTTGACCGGGCTTCTTGCTGTCTTTGCTCCCTTTAAGCAAGGCTATCAATGGTTGCACTATCCTAGAAAATCCGTAGATAAACCGGCGATAGAAATTACAGAACCCGATAAAGACTTGAACTTCTCGGTATGTCGTGGGTTCCTTCTACGTTGTAATTGTCTCGACCCGCTTTAGGTCTATAGCGACTCCTTGGGTATTAACTAGGAATCCTAAAAAATCGACCTCTTCCTTATAGAAGGTATACTTCGATAGTTTGGCGAAGAGCTCAGCCTTCTGGAGCCTTTCGAGCACCTGTCGTAGGTGCTGCGTGTGTTCTTCCTTGGTTTTAGAAAAGATCAAGATATCATCTAAGTATGCTATACATACAGTGTCTAATAGAGATCCAAGTGCACTATGGATATACTCTTGGAATGTTGTAGGCGCATTAGTGAGACCGAAAGGTATTACACGGTATTCGTAATGACCGTACCGCGTGCGGAATGCTGTTTTCTATTCGTCTCCTATTTTGATTCGGATGCGATAATACGTATCTTTAATATTAATCTTGGAAAAATACCGAGAACCCCCCACTCGATCTATAATCTCTGTGATTAGTGGCAGCGGATATCGGTTCTTTATAGTGACTTTATTTAAGCCCCTATAGTCCACGCAAAGGCGTAGACTTCTGTCCTTCTTTAGTATAAAGAGGATTGGGGCGCCTGTAGGACTTTTCGAAGACTGAATAATACCGTCTGTAAGAGCTTTTTGCAAGTATTCCTTTAGTTCTCGAAGCTCCCTAGGCGACAATGGGTATATTGGCCCAAACGGAGGTGATTCGCCTTTAATAAGGTCAATAGTGTGATCTAAAGCTCGATATCGGGGGAGAATAGTCTTTTTGTCGAGCGTGAACACGTCTAAAAAGTCATGTAGCTTAATAGGGACTTGTTCAGCCTTTTGTGGTATAGAAGCTTTAGATTCTTGTTCTTCTTCTCCTGGAAGAGGTAATGTCTCTTCCACGGGGTAAACTGCGCAAATTCGTGCGCCCTGGCGGCGATTCTTCTTTACCGTCCCTTGTGGGATTATAGGGATTTGCTGAAAATCGTACTCGAACTACCACTATTTCCGGAGGTAATTAATATATATCCGCTTGTCTTCTAGTGCCGGCATTCCAAGGAGTACAGGGAATACCTGATCGGCGGCTCCTAGGCGTCGAATTCCTATGCAGTGTCGTGTAAAGGTACGGGTTGTTCCACGATCATCGGTGCTAGTGAGAGGTACGATCCAAACGCCATCATGTTCTAAACCCCGACATGCTGTATTATGTAACAGCGGGGATGTTAGTGGCGACGGTTGGAGTTTCTTCTCTCGTGCGTAGGCGGAACTGATGATATCGCAAGCGGCATTGGTATCGAGCTCAGCTCGCGTTTCCTTATCACGTTCCCTATGAAGCGTGACCGTGGCCCATACACTTCGGGCCGTTCTTACTTGTGTGCCTGCCCTTCCGACCCGGGCTGGCCCCTCCTAGGTCGGCTGGCTTTTCCTAGCCTGCCTATCCTTGGCTTATTGGGACATGCGTTTGCGAGGTGCTCAGTACTCTGGCACTTAAAGCACTGCAATGGCTTGCCCTTGACAACTGGGTTGCTATTTTGGCGGGGTGGTTTAGTGGAACCACTTATACTTGGGGCCCGCGGACCCCCCGCGTCGGGTACGATTGGCCTCCGCCCCGTATTCTAGTTGGGCTTCTGCCGCTTTGTAGGTGGCGCGCGGGCGTCAGTCGTGGGCGCTGCAGGTCTCTTCCGCCTTTGTGCCGCAAATGTGTCCCATACGCGTTTAGCGATAGCGACAATATCTTCGCGGACAGTAGGTAACTTGCTTCCTTGTATATAAATATGATTGCGTAATTCAGGCTGTAGCTTCATAAAGTAATAGAAAGCCCGGTCTACTTTAGGCTTCTGTTCGAAGTGTTGCTCTAGCGAATTAAGGTAGACATAGAACTCTCGGGGGGATTGTGTGTCTCGTTGCTAGGCACTCTTAAGCTGTGCTATTAATAATAGCTTGCGATTTACCGTGTCTTTTATAAGACTTAAAGTCCACTCCTCGAAGGCAGGCTAGTTTCCCCATAGCGCTTCCTTGTCAGCTTCGGTTCGTTGTTCTCCCACGTGCCTTTCCTAGCGGGTTCGACACGTCTGGTGCATTTCATCGAGAGCTTTTAGGATCTTGTTTTTATCGGTGCTATACCGCGTCTTTGCTCCACGGAAAGCCCGTCGTAAATCCAGTAACCAATCATCTCGGGCTTTGAAGGACGAAGAGAGAGTAAGTTGTGTGAAATTAGCAATCTTCACTTCCTTATCTGAAGCTTTGATATTTGCTGCTCCTCTGAAGTGTCCCTGTGACTGTAGTGTTGCATGGGCTTGTCGGAGGCGTATCTGTTCTTGTTTGAGCTTTATAATATCTTTTCGTAGCTGATTCTCCTCCTGGAGTCGCTCTTGCTGTGCTCGGAGATCCTATAATCGACCCCCTGGACTTAAGTCTGGTATAGAAGATAATGCTGGAGTATTTGGTTGTACTTGGGAATCCGGGAAATATTCCGGATGATCCGGAACTTGGGCTTCTGCTTCTGCAGGTTCACTCTGTAGATCCTGCTCTTGTTCCTATACTGGTTCTTGTTGTAACGGCGATTCGGGCCCGTTAGATATAGAATTTTCGGAAGCTTCGGGAGGGAGGAACTCTTGAGCGAGTTCCTCGCCTTCGCTATCTAAAGAGTTTGACATTCTCTCCCTAGGTAATCTTTATTGAGAAGTTTGAGAAATTGTAATAATAGTAGGATAGATTAGGTAGGGAGAGAAGGTATAGGTAGTATATTTATAAAACTCAAACTTACTTCTCCCTCTATAGGTAGAAGTAAGTATATTATACCTAAAGCGCTCGGAAGATCCGGAGGTTAGGTGTAATACTAATGAATCGGGTACGCATCATTGATGCTGACATGGCGGTACGCCATAGCATCCGAGGCCTCCGTGATTCCTTGTGACTGCACCGCTGACTTCCTTCGGCCACGGTGTTACAGGTCCTCTATACCTAAACTATAACGATACCGTATCTAGGCTATAGGGGCCGCTTCTTTTTCTTCGGTCTCGGGCTCCTTATTAAGAGGGCTACTACCCTTAACGATAGGAAGTTTCTAGGAAGTTAGTCGATAACTCGCAGGGGGGCCGTAGCGAACTTATAAAGTGCTCGTAGAGCGAGCGCACTATAGCCTCGAGGCCGGTATAGCCGTAGGTAGCGTCGGGGGCGGCCCGAGGATACTAGCGTAGCGCGCGTAGCGTACGCTCGCCGGCGGCAGACCTTTTACGTAATTCCTAACCTGTTAGTATATATTCTCTTTACGGGTGCGTAGCGGACTTATATCAGACCTATCGCCCGGAATAACACCCGCGGCTTTAGCGGTAGTAATAGCGGTAAGGAACTCTAGGGCGGTAGGGACGGCCTTAAGAGCGAGCTATAGAACGTAGGCGTTAGTAATACGAGGGAGCGGCGTCTAGATTTTTTAAGAAATAAAAAACTTATAAGGATATACTCGTGCTTAATATTAGTATAATAATAGTACTTCCTATTACTAGAATCTACGCGAGTTAGCTAGCGGGCCGTACGGAGGTCGTAAAATAACTTACTCTTAACGCTACGGTAGGGCGCGGCGGAGGGGTCGCTTACGAGGGCGCGGAGGCAGCGGGCGTATCTAGAGCGTATAAGTAGAGTCCTTATATTTACTACGTAATTATATATACAAGAGCTTACGGCGGCGGCCTAAGGGCGCTAGCTTCTTACCTAGCGGCGGCGAGGGGGGGGGGGACTAGGAGGACTATTCTAGCGGGTTAGCACGGTCCTCGCTAGAGACTCGTACCCTAGGGTGTTATAATATATAACGCGGGGGCGCTTAGAGTTACGAGGGCCCTTAGCGGCGCTTTTCTTACCGGAGGCCACTATATATATACGTTAGCTATATGTCGTCGCTCTAGCTTCGGAGTCCTTACTAAGGGCGGCGGCGGCGGCGGTAGGGGCGGTAGCGGCGATAAAGATTTAATCGTTCTATAATGTTAGTAAGGCTCTTAGAGTGGCCGTAGGCGGCGCGTAAGGACTACGCGCGTATAGGATTAACTCACGGGGGCCGGCGGGCTGATTAACTATAACGCGCTACGCATAGGGTTAGTAAGGAGGTCGTGGAGGTATCGCGGGGCTGCCGCGGGCTATTAAAGGTATATACTAGTATCGAGAAATAAGGCTAAAGGAAAGAAAAAATAATAGGTAGGGAAGGCCACGGCTAATATTATTATAGCCGCCCTTAGATTTATCTAAGGTTAGCTTATATTACCTTTACCTTAGCCTTATTTCGCGAGGCTAACGGGTATATATATAGGATATAACTATACCGCGCGGGGTATTATAAGAAACCGCGGATCTACCCGGAGTGCGAATTATTATATATAAAAACCTAGGATATACTCCTAGCGGTAAGGCACCCCGTAGCTATCCCGACGGGCTACCGTAGGCTAGCCTAGAGTTAGTAGGGGGGTAATATTATAGTTCTACTAGTTACTAGCGGCTGGGTATAAGACCCGGCCTAGTTCACCTAGGCACGTGACGCGTGCCCACGAGGACGCATAGACCTCGTAGGGTCTTTATAAAAAAGGGGGACCGTAAATTCCCTCCTCTTTCTCTTTTCCTACCTTATCGTTAGATAGACTTAATCTGAGCTACCAAGTTATTCCAACAGGGCTTAGCCCACAATATTTTATTACTATATATAGCGCCGACCTATAAAGTAACGCGCCGCTATCTAAAGAGCTATCCGAAGACCTAGTCGACTACTTACTAAAAGACCTCTTTAGCGATATAACGCTATATAAGGTCACCCGCTCGAAGATAAAGAGATACTTATTAATTAAGGCCGACTTAATAAGTATTTTTAAAGAGGCCCTAGAAAATAACTATTATATATAGTTTATTAAATATAAAGTAACGTTATTAAAGGCTATCGAGAGCTACCGAAGCGATATCTAGAGTTACTAATACTTAATAATTATAAATAATTATATCGCGATCGCTTATAATAATATTATAATTATATTAGCGAAGGAAGACCCTTAATATAAATACTTACTCGAAATACTATTAATAAGCCGAAGCTTTATAAAAGAATACCTCGATACTTAGAAGAACGCTAGTTATTTTGAATATAAGAACCCGCTTATTATAATAACGGGTAAAGAGGAAGATAAGTATTATATCCTTATTATAGCCTTAGTAAATAACGAGGAACCCGAGGACGACAGGCCCCCGCTACTACCCCCTATAACGAAAACTAAGAAAACGAATACCGATAAGCTTATTAATAAGCCTACCGATAAGCCTATAGATGAGCCGCCGCTACTAGCGCGGCCCTATAGCTAACGAGGAGGCCGTAGTCGAGGATAAGGAAAAGGTGGTGGCTTACTATTAAGCTAACTAAGATAATTACGCTATAACCCTTCAGATAGTAAAGACTCGGACCTAAGTAATAGCTCGGACGACGACCGCGATAATAGCGATAACTACGATAATCGCGGTTATTAATCGGAAGATAGCCTAGGACTCGAGCCGCTCTAACCTAACCTAGAGCTCTCTATCTTAAAGCGCTTAAAGAACGAGCCTATTAGTAAATTCGACCCCGACTACCTAGATTATAAGGAATAAGGCTTACTCACGCCGTAAGGTAAAGACTTAATCTACACGGACGTAGTGATATTTATAGCCCGATATAAGGAATACGTAATAGGCGATAAATACGGGCTATAAGGACGATATAGCACCTTACTAGCTAGCGCTAGCTATAAATAGATAATAACCGAGCTAATAAGCGAAGAATACCGCCGGATTAAACGCGGATCTATTAAGACCTTCTATAAGAAGCTTAATAAGAGATTCAAACTATCCGCGGCCGAAGCTAGTAGCTATCTATTTAACGGCAAATACCGTTGTTAAAAATAGGGACCTAATGCCCCTGTTTAGTGCCTTACGAGGCCCTCTCACACGACACTTACAAGGGCCCCCTGGATCTTACAGGGATCTTTCAGGGGACTAATACAAGGGTCCACAGCGCTTACGAATACGTTTACGAATGCGCTTACGAATGTAGTACTTCTAAAGCCTTCTATAATATTCGAAGGTTAGCACTACCACACTCGCTATTATAAATCAAACCTTCTATAATCTTCTACTAGGTTCGGTTTAATCCAGTCTTTTATAAGGTGTGATAGCGCCCTCACGCCTATAAATATAGGCCTTCATTCACTACTAGATAGTTCTTTTGAATCAAGTCGTCATTCTTTTATCTGTTTGCCTACCCTAAAGATCATCGAATTAGTCGCGATCTTCCTTCCACTGCGCCTATAAGAGTACTACTCTTTAATAACTATATAGAAGAAAATATCACGATCTCCCGTAGGTAACGCCTTAGGTATATTAGCGAATATAAAGAAATCAGCTACTAGGCCTTATAACGTAATCCACATGCGAGCGGACCACCCAAGTGAGCGGGCCACCTTCACCACCTATCGCGTACATTGACATTCCTCGCTAATTATCACCACAATCAAACAATGAATGAACTTGCAAAAGAATCTAGGGTAATATTAGCCCTTAAAGCCCTCGAAGAAGACGCGTCATTGAGTATCCGACACGCTGTAAAGGTATATAATATGCCTCGTACGATAATCTATCGCCGACTATAAGGTCTTACGGCTAGAGCAGAAACCAGGCCTAATTCGATAATTTTAACGGATTCAGCAGAGAGGGCGATTATTAAGTATATAATCGATCTATCTTCGCGATCTTTTCCTCCCAGACTATCTGGTGTTGAAGATATAGCTAACCAACTACTACGCGTACGCGACGCGCCACCTATCGGTAAGCACTAGGCTTCGAACTTCGCTAAACGCCACTAAGAACTTCGCACGCGCTAGGTTCGTAAATATAATTACTAACGGGCTAAATACGAAGATCCTACACTTATTGAGGGCTGGTTTAACCTTATACGGAATATATAGGCTAAGCACGGGGTTCTAGATAACGATATCTATAACTTCGACGAGACGGGCTTTATAATAGGTATTATCTTCGCGGGCATAGTTATCACGACCTCAAAAGGTCGTACGAAGGCTAAACTATCTTAACCTAGGAATAGGGAATAAGTAACTATTATTTAAGGCGTTAATGCGTGCGGCTGGGCTATCCCTCCTTTTGTTATCCTCGCGGCTAAGTACTATCTCTTAGCTTAGTACGAGGGGACGGACCTTCCGGCGGATTAGGTTATCGCTATAACAAATAACGGCTAGATAACTAATAAGATCGGCCTCGAATAGATCAAGTACTTTAATCGCTATACAAGCCCTCGTACGAAAGGCGTATATCGAATACTTATTCTTAATAGCCACGAGAGTCACTATTTAACCGACTTTAAGCTCTTCTGTTAAGAAAAGAAGATTATCACGGTCTGCATACCCCCTCACTCTTCCTATATCCTTTAGCCGCTTAATATTGGCTGCTTTAGGCCACTTAAGCAGGCGTACGGACGATAGGTTGAAGATCTAATACGTATATATATTACGTATATCTTAAAGGTTGACTTCCTTCGTGCGTTCCGTATGGCTTTCTTCTATACTTTTACGGAAAAGAATATATAAGGAGGATTTAAAGGCGCTAGACTTATTCCGTACGACCTAGAAAGGGTTCTTTCGAAGCTAAATATGAAGCTTCGTACGCCGACTCCTCCGATAGATCTTCTTAAGAATAATCACCCTTAGATCTTCAAGACGCCGCAGAACGCGCAAGAGGCTAGCGTATAGTCGGAAAATATCAAGACTCGAATCTCGATCTATTAGAACAGCTCTCTAACGCCTATGCTTAATGCCTTGGATTAATTAACGAAGGGGGCTATAGTAGTGATACACTAGGTAGCCCTCTTATAAGCGGAGAACACGTCGCTACGTACGGCAAATAAGGCATTAAGTAAGCGCCGGGGGATTAAAAGAAGCTATCTATAGTATAAAGGCACCCTTACTATATAAGATAGGAAAGATCTTATTGATTAAAAGAAGGTTAATGAATAGATTTAGGAAGAAAAGCGCACGAAGAGGCGCCCTTAGCCACCGGGCAGTCCGAAGCCTGCACGCTATAGCAGATGCGCTAAAACAGGTTATAACGTGCGAAGTTGTTAGGAAGATATTTAAGCCTCACTCTATAAGGTATGCTAGATTTTTTCAATATTAATTTCTTATGTTATTATAAATCAGCCTTTTTGTACGCCGTGGGTGGTGAAGGTGGCCCGCTCGCTTGGGTGGTCCGCTCGCATGTGGATTACGTTAGACCGAGGAAATCGCGAATTTCCTAATAACTAACAATAGCGCGATAGACTTAATAAGGTCCTTCGAAATTAACTAATGCTAATACCGTAGTAATTAATAAAGAGCTAATAACGCCGCTTTATTAGACCGCGATAACCTCGATAATACCGAGGGATCTAATACGAGTAAAACACTATATCGCGAATACTATAAGGGTCCTCTATAAGTTACTAAGACCCCCGACCTACCTAAGACTATTATAGACAATAATATATACGTTTACGCCGCCGATAATAAGTTCCGCGATAAGGCGATAGCGCTACTATAACGGTTTAATAAAGTCTTTACCGATATAAGGCTTATAAAGGTACTAGAAAATAACGAGTTAATTATACCGTTAGTTAATAATTAGTATAAGCATAAGGTTACTTAAAGACCTTATTCTTAAGGTAAGAAAGAGCGTGACTTTATTAACGAGATATACGAAGCCCTATATAAGTAGAACCGTATAGAATACGCGACTAAACTAATACCCTTTACGGTACCCCTTTTCGTAATCTAGAGGGTAGTCGATAGCAAACGTAAGGGCCGCGTTATCGTTAATCTATAAGCCTTAAATAAGGTAGTTATACCGGATAATTACCCCTTGCCGCGGTAAGATAAGGTTATCCGCTCCTTAAGAGGTACTACGTATATTACCGTAATTAACGTATCTAGCTTCTTCTTCTAATTCGTAGTTAGAAAGGGATAACGTAGATGATAAGCGAGTCGGCTAGACAAGCGAGTCGGCCACTGGTAAGGGGTGCATAGACATTTCGGTGCAGCACTAACAGCTTATTCCCTGTTTAATCCCGT
>NW_026251023.1:0-43610 GCF_022114955.1 Emericellopsis cladophorae
ACAAAATGCAAAGGCAGGCGCGAGTTCACGTGACTGCCAGGTGCAGGGTGGGTCCCCGCTCTTGACCAGCTGTGACACTATAAGTAAGCGCAAAGGTTTTATAGCTATAGACCTTTATCGAGACCGAGATATCGAGGTTCTAGGGTTATATATATTCTACTTATTAGCTATTAAGGCTAGCTAGATATCCTTACTAGTATTAATAGATATGCCTAAGAATTAGCACTAGGCTATTAAGCGTTCTAACTACGATAAGGTTATTCGACCGGCCGAACAACGGGAGCTTGATATAATAGTACTACGAGGCGTGTTTACTATAGTGAATCGCCCTAAATCGCTAGTAATTCTAACACGATAGGTTTATACGAAGAAAATACCCGTCGACGCCGAACCTTTTATTAAGGTATGCCTTATCGCTCGTGGGGATATAGAACGCGGAGAGTATTATACTCTAATCACGGTTTACGCGGTAGTTATATATATAGTATTAGTTAGGATCTTCTGTACCTATATCGCGATTATTAATAATAATAGTTCTAAGTCGACTTCGTTATAGCTTTCTTATACGCCGGGGCTAAGCGGCCTATATTTATTAAATAACCTTAGGGACACTTAGATAGCATAGACCGGGTCCTTCGGGTTAACCAGGCTATCTATAGCTTACGTAAGGCTCTATTATAGTAGTTCGAATACCTTACTAAAGAACTTAAGAAGTTAGGGTTTAAGCCCCTTAATATAGAGTTATATATCTTTATCCGCGATAATAGAGTAAAGCTCCTTATTTATATAGATAATATAATTATCGTAGCCCCTTATAAGTTACTTATCGAGGAAGTCCTTATCGCCCTAGAAGGTATCTTTAATATAAAGCGTATTAAAGAGGTTAAGTAGTTCCTCGGCCTTTAATTCACCTATAATAAGAATAACCGCACTATCTTTATCTACTAGACCACTTATACCGAGGGATTAATAACGAAGTTCGCTAATCCTAGAATATACTTAGCATAGACTCCCTAGCCCCCGAAGACTACCCTTCTATCTAACTAGAAATCACTTCCTAATATTATATAGCCGAAATAGTAGCTTAAGCGCACCGGTAGCTTAAATTAGTTATCTATTAGTACCCGCCTTAATATTATATATATAGTTAATAAGCTATACGAGGCTAATAATAGCCTAAAGGAAGTTCACGGTACGATCTTTAAGTATCTATCGCGGTATCTTAACGGTATAAAGAATATAAGTATTACGCTCGGAAGTAAGTATAATCCCCGCGACTTAAAGCTTCGTATATTCGCGGATATATCCTTCGTAAATAATCCTTATAAATATATTTCCACGGTAGGATTTATAGTATACCTTATAAATAGTCCTATTATATAGAAATCAAAGAAGTAGAGTCTAGTAATATTATTATCGACTAAGGTAGAGTTTATTAACCTAACCCTAGCCGGCTAGGCTATTATCTAGGTTCGAGATATACTTCACGATCTCGGCGCGGCTTAATAAGTAACCCTAATACTCTTATATACTAATAGCTAGAACGCTAAATATACTATTCTTAATCCTTTATAAGCGGCACGCACGAGGTATATTAATATTAGGTTTAAATAGATTATCGCTATAACTTAGAAAGGCACTTTCACGATTAATTAGGTCGGTATAGCTAATATAGCTACCGATAGCCTCACTAAACCTCTCCTTCGTACGAATCACGCGAACTTCTGCCGACTACTCGGTATAACTAATAAATAAATAAACGCACGTAGTAATAATCACGAACGTATGAATTACGAAAGAAAAAATACTATAGATTTATTTATAAGCACTGTTTTTGGAGGTCTTGATGGCCTTATTGTGAGCCTGAGGGGCGGTGTTATTTATCAGGCAAGTTTGCCTTAATTAGTCAGCCACACATTCGGCCCACAGCTGCCCTCAAAGGCAGCATCTTCGCGCTATCGCGTTCTTCCTTCTTTTCTATAGCATCAGCATATTCTTCAGATAGAGAACTCATCATCTTCCTTCTCTTCTGAGCTGTTGTTCATCACCATCTTCATATATTGTAACTTGACCTGTTTAGAGTTCTGAAAGAGGCTATAAATAGCCTATATTCTGGAAGTTGTAAACGACGACTCGAACCATGGATTCAGATGCACCTTGCCGACCCACCCCGTGTCTGGTCCTTACGCCCGCAAGGCATGCTGCCTACGGACTGGGAGTCAGTGATAGCGCGAGACGATGATAATTTTGACACGGTGAATTGGTGGGGAGATAACGGTGCCGACATCAACAACAGCTTTCTTCGGGATATGAGGTATGGAGCCACAGAGCCGTTCTTACTCTTTTGATGGATACTACTACTTGGAAAGCTCCTCGATGCACTTGCCGCGCTGACCATCTCAGTCGCTCCCCATATAGTCGTTTGTCTGCCCCAAAGGGAAGACTTCGAAGCACGTATGGTTAGCAAAATCCTGATAATTTTGAGTTACACTCGCATTTGCCACATACGACCACACCTAGTGGACAATACGGGATCCCGTCAGCTCTCCCATAGTCAAGCCGCTAAGGGGCTGATTAGTAGTTGGGTCGGTGACGACCAGCGAATACCGGCTGTTGTATGTCTCTGTTTTTGCTCTCCGTGCCTCTGTATCTACTGAGTAACTAGGTCATTGTGGGGGTGGTCACGTCCACGTGAACGTGAGTGACACGACTCTCCTAACTATTCGATGCCTGTGGTCATCAGTTCAGCGATATACGATATCTTAGGCCCATCTTCCTAGAAAGCTCAAAAAAGCCATACCAGCACCAGCCGACATAGTATTAGAGAAGCACCTTGGTTAAGCGCACAAGGCGAGAGACCTGCCCGATAGACCAAGCAAGAGCGTCGAGCTAGGAAAGACGCTCGGCACCCTCGAAGCCATCTTTCAGCTCCGAGGTTAAGGATCAGAGCGTAGATAGTCACCGGCTCGTGTAGAGAGTGAAGCGTGCATGGTCCATTATCAATGGGAACTTAGTCGAGTTCGCCGCCCACGCTGTGAAGACGGTGGTCGATGTGTATCCGTTCGGTTGGCACGAAGGGTGACATATGTGTATATACAAGGGACCAGACTATATCTTGACTCTGAAGACGAATAGATGTAACTATAGGTTCTGCTCGAAGATTGTCTGATGTAGCAAAAAGTGTGACCGTCTTGTTTCGAGACTGGAAATCTCGTATGCTTTCTCCGTGCAATCACTTACCGGGCTTCGGAGTCATCGTCTCTATTCTCTTACGTGCAAATTGCAACCTCTAACATACGCCCTCCTCAGTGTTTAGACTCTTCACGCTGTATAATAAGCATGGCACCATCCACATCCTTCCAAACGGACATTGTGGATGCAGCGTCGTCCTGCGGTTTATCGTAGTTAACGTCGATTTCAACCATATTGGTACCTTCAGATCGAAAACTATGATAAGACACCCACTGGGCCTTATCTGTTTTTATGGTGTCGGGTCCCTTCCTCTTGAATATCTTGAAACGAATCTTGGTATATCGAATCGCAAAGATGGTCTCCCCTGGAATGAGAAAGCGTCGCTGACTATCGCTGGAACGGCCGTGGGAAAATTCGACTCGGGGATCCTCCAAATTTGCGACTGGAATTCCCTGGCTCTGTAAAGCAGCGGACAGAGGCACGGCTGCTTGGCCACCGAGATCATGTTCCGCGTGGGAAGTCTCGGCAACGGTGGCATCGGTCCAGGTATGATAGGCTGTCACGAGATGAAATTCCTCCTCGTCACTTATTGCTTGCTCTATCTATTCGCGGGCCGAGTCGGACTGCGAGAGACTCCTCAGGTACCCTCTAATATTGCGGAGGTAGTACGACTTGAGCTCTGTTGCTGACACCTCGTTTGAGCGACCCTTCCGTTTCGAAAATGATTGGGACAGGAAACCAGCCATGTCGGATTCAAGCTTTCCGCTCGTTTCTGACCTGTTGGAATCGACATAGCCCTGAAGTGTTCTCTCAGCGGTCTTTATGTTCTCCGGTACCGAGCTTGTCGAATCGAACATGTCTGCCAATGGGTCCTTTGTATCGATGACGAGATTTCCGAGGCGCATATGAGAAGAGGGTAATAAGATTTGAGCAAATAACAGGTCGTTGGACATTTTGGGCTATATTCTCGAGCCTGTGAGCTGTTTGTGCGGTCGTTTGGTGTCGGCACTTGTCCAGTGATTGTGACACCCGCGCCGAGAAAGCGAATTCGCTGATGGCTCGTGTGTTTCTGTCGCAAGAACGATACCGACTTGCGAGAATGCAAAATTTTGAGTCGGGGCCAAGCGAATAAGTGTTGAATAGAGATCCAATGCTGTGTTGGGGGTGACGAGTGCCTCGTCACGAGCCAAGCCACCGTATAGGCTGCATTAGCTGATGGGCCTATCTCAGCTGCGGCTGGACGCGCTGCATAATGCATCATTTTCTAGTTCGAGGCTGTTCGATGCATCTTGGCATGGACTAGACAGGCTGAAGCGACTTCAACATCATTGTTGGGTAATACTATCCTTTATGTAAGTCCGGGGTCCTCGTTCTGCTTATTATCAACAATGCCCTATCTCGCCTCGATCATGACCATCTTCTGGGCGTCCCTGGCTGCATGGCCTGTCCGTCGATACGTTTTGCGTACCTTGGAGATATTGAAGGCCGATGTGCATCACTTGTTTTTGTAACTCAAACTGCTGAGGGCCACGCAGACCCAAACACATGAAGACGTGCAAGCAGCAGTCGAAGCCTTTTACTAATTCATACTTAGACTCCCGTTAAAGCACCCACGTGCCCTAATAATCCTCCTCAACTACTTAGCTCTGCTGAACTTAGCCTCCGATAACACTGGCAGCCATTAGCTTCTGGATAAAGCAATCTATATCTGTTAGTTGGCCATTGAAATTTCGACAGGGCGCAATCAGCCCGTTGAGCTGCCTATCAATCTCGCCAACTATTTCTATCGTAGATTCGCGCAGAGGAGAAATATCGACGATCTCGATAGAGCCGTCAGGCTCGGCCGACGCGCACTGTAACTTGCACCGGCGACGAGTTCCTTTTCCTAGGCCGCGAATATGAACCTGGTTAACATCCTGGACGACCGCTTTTTCGAGACACGAGATATGTCGCACTGGTTCGAAGCATCCGAATTCATTCACGCGCAAATTATGAGGTCCGATGCATTCACGACACCCCAGCTGTAAACAATAAGACTTAAGCAATAACTCGTGTACCTCTGCGCCTAGGACGTCGGCACTAATATTGGTGGCGGAGGCCTATATGATGTAACTGAGGACTTACTGGATCCTCTAGCTGTGCATGAATTTGGTATGAGGTTTCTGAAATAATTTGAACGCAGTGGGAACCAGGAATATCTCCGTAAGTCGATTCACTATTTCCGGCAAAGTCTGGAACTGCGTTGCACGACCTTGTCGCGGCCGAAAAAGGTACACGAGGACCTCGGACTAGCGCTGCTATTGAACTACGACCAGACTAGTAGCCTCGATGACTTAGAGATGTCGCTTAATAATCTTCGCTTGGCAGTCAGGCTCCCTGGATAATTAACGGCCCCGGGTTCCCTTATGAACTATTTGGGCTTCGCGCTGCTAAGACGATACGAGAGATTTGGCGATATCGATAGTCTCAGAGAGGCGATTCAGGTCCTACAAGCAGCCATCGACGCGGACGGCCTAGATCTTGCCTTGCGCGGAGACTGGATGAGCAATCTCGGAAGTGCTCTAGCGAGACTCTACGAGCATACTATGAGCACAGAGCTTCTATTATCTTCTGTCTCTCTCGTGGAGGAGTCTATTCTGATAGTTGGAGAGAACTCTCCTAGCTTGCCCGGAAAGCTGGATAGCTTGAGCAAGAAGCTGTATATGATGTATGAACGCAGCCATGATAGCGAACACCTGGAAGCTTCTATCGATTCCGCACGATTGGCTATTCACTTCTCACGGGATAACGATCCGAAGTGCTCGATCAGATTGAATACTCTAGGAAATAAGTTAGAGACGCTGTTCGAACACGGTACGCGACAAGATATGGGACTCTTGGAGGAGGCCATCGACGTGAACACGCTTGTAGTGAACACCACGCCTCCTGGGAATCCTCTGCGCTTCATGTGGCAGGGAAACCTGGGCCATAAGACTCTAGAAGCCTACAAAATCACCAGAGATAGCCAAACCCTCGAGAAAGCCTTCGATCTGACCAAAACGGCTGTTGAAAATAGCCGAGGCCGACCAGAGCTGTCCGGGTGGTTGTTGAATCTCGGACTTGTCTATCTTGAGCGAGAAAATGAGTCCGAAAGGGCCCTTGAGTGCTTTCTTGAAGCCTGGAAAATAGTGGTAGCACCTCCATTCGACCGAATCAAGAGCCTTCACATGGCTATGCCTTTGCTATTGCATAAGCAAGACTTCGAATGCGCCTATGTCTGCGCCGCAAAGGCGGTGAATCAGATCCGACTCCTGACCACCCGTTTTCTGGGCCAGCGAGATCAGCAGTATATTGTTTCTTACTTGGACGACCTGGTCGCCCTTGCTTGTAGTCTGGCTCTATAGAATAGCGAGTCTCCAGCTAAGGCTCTCAGCATCCTCGAGGAAGGCCGCCATATCATCTTGAGCGCCGTGCTTGACGACCACAGTGATCTCTCAGTTTTGAGAGAGTCACAGCCGGACCTCTGTAAGGAACTGGAACGGCTTCTACATAACGTCCGATTCATTGGGCAATTATTAGAAAACTTCGAAGAGTTGGACCTAGAATCGGAGAGCCGCTCCCTCGCGGCTCGGGCCGATGCCGTGAGGGCCCTTGATTCCTGCCTCCAAGACATTAGAAATATCAACGGCTTTGGCACTTTTTGGAAGACAGTATCTACTGAAGAAATAAATGAGGCAGGCAGAAAATACCCTATAGTGATAGTTAACGTTAGCAAGCTGCGGGCTGATGCCTTTATCGTATCTGGTTATGGTATCGAGGCGATGGGTCTTCCGCTGATACAACCGGCCCAGGCCCAGGAATTCCTGGATAAGAAGCTTTCGGCGAGTATAAGTAGCGGACCACCGCGGCAAAGGGAGTACTTCGAGTTCCTAGCGTGGCTCTGGAGTGTCGCGGTAAAACCATGCCTCGACCGGCTTAAGTTCCGAACTGCTGGAGCTTCTGACACGGAAGCTCTGCCTCGAATCCACTGGATCGGTGCAGGCTTGGCCGCTACTTTTCCTTTCCATGCAGCTGGTGTGTATTCAGATATCTCGTCGGAGAACGTATTCGACTACTGCGTTTCGTCCTACTCACCAACTATTACGGCCCTGGCCCGGATGCGACTATGTCCTTCTCTCCACGTGGGGGAAAACTATCTAAAAATGCTACTCGTCGCGCTAGAAGACACGCCTGGATTGCCTAGATTGAAAAACATGGCCGAAGAAAAGCAATGTATTAGGGACACGGTAGGAAGCATGATGGAGTTGACTATTTGTGAAAGACCCACAGTCACTCTCGTTGTCGGACAAATGTCAGATGCCCATGTTGTTCACTTTGCCTGCCATGGGTCTGCTGATTTAGCGATTCCCTCACAAAGCGGCTTGGTTCTTTTGGAGGATGATGAGGAGTCCGCAGAAGGGGGAGGCGGAACCGAAAAGCTGACGATCAGTCGTATAAGCAATGCAAACATCCGCCAAGGCTTCGTCGCCTACCTCTCTGCCTGCTCCACCGCCGAGATCAACACGGAGATGCTGGTGGATGAGGTCCTCCACGTGGCCGCCGGCTTCCAGGCAGCCGGGTTCCGTCACGTCCTGGCATCGCTGTGGCCCGTCAGGGACGATGTCAGTGTTGCCGCGGCTCGGGCCTTCTACTCCTACCTTGTCACACACCTAGCTGAGGATGCTGATCAAGATGATGTTGTGGCGCGAGCGGCTCACTACGCAACGGCTGAGTTGCGCAACACTCGAAAGTTCAAGAAGCAACCGCTACACTGGGTCAATTTTGTGCACTTTGGGGTTTGAAGCCTCTCGCGCTTATCTTAGGAAAAATGATGAAGATGACGACAGGATTGTGGAGATTCCAGGGTTTGCTATTACTTCCAATCGTCGACACGAAGGATCGCCCCTGACCTCGTAAGCTACGAGCCTCACTTAGTGTAACTATTTTCGAAAAGCTTGATATACTTCAATGATAGCAGCTATCATCACATACGACCATACCTAGTGGAAAATACGGGATCCCGTCCGCTCTCCCATAGTCAAGCCGCTGAGGGGCTGATTAGTAGTTGGGTCGGTGACGACCAGCGAATACCGGCTGTTGTATGTTTTTGCCAATTTTTTTGCCTCGTGGGGCTCCTAAGATCGATGCATGCTTTTAGATCGGGTGCTGATTTCGTCTCAGACCCGCTGCTAGGGCCGCTATATACGCTCACAATATCTTGCCTATATATAGCCTATCACAAAAAGGTGCGTTTCGCTTCTTTCTGGGTAGCTGAATTTGCCGTCGAACTCTAGGTAAATCCCCGAATCATCCGGCCTACTCGTCGGAGATGCTAATGATATAGCAGATGCCTGAGTATCTGTAGTGGGCGATGCGGAGGAGGGACTTGCAGATTTCGAAACATTCGTCGAATCCGTCGAGTTTAGCGAGTTGGCAGACTTGGAATTGAATAAAGAGAGCGCGAGGTTAGTATAGCCAAGTCAAGCGGGCGATGCTTTGCAATACGCCTAGGGCGTACTGCAGCTTGGAAGCATGGTACGGAATGTTGCGATGTAAGCCGCGTTAAGAACAAAGCTGCGTGTTTCTACAAGCGAGATTCCCGTAGAGAAGACCAGATATTGGATAGGGACACAAGGTGCAAGAAAAGACGACATAGGCTGGACGATAGAGCGGACGTACTATGTATTGTTGCTGGTTAGTCCAACATCGGGTCCCACCCCGAGGCCATGGCGAGAATCACGAAGCCTAGTAATATGGCGCCCATGATGCACAGAGGTTTCCTGCTCAGCCCGCAGCAAGACGTAGAGCCACGAGAGCACTGCTTCTCACGCTGACCCGATTCGTCGTCGGCAGGACCCGGGGTTGGATGCACGGCTTCCAGCCCGGCTTGCAGCCCGGCTTGATCTTTCCCGGCCGCTTGCGAACAGGCGACATTGGCACATGCACGCTTTGAGTTCTTGTGTGACAAAGAGGATCCATGCCCTGGCGTGGCCGATGCATTCGAATCGTACGCTTCGGGCGCCCTCGCGCCGTCTTTCTGACTGGTTGTCTGCTTAGCATGTCTATTTACACTCGATCTGAGAAACGCAGATATAAGTCAAGCCTTCTAGAAGGGTTCTGTGGAGTCGCTCATCTTGTCGTATTTGGTTCAGAAGCGTCCCCACTACTCTACACATCACACCGGTTGATATTCTGCTGAAGCTGCTTCGACCTAGCAGCCAGCCGTTGCTCGAGCTCCTCAATTTCAACCAGCCCACGCCCTATCAGCCCACCTGTCACTTTTGCGCTGCCCGTCAGGACCCGCCTGGCCGCTATTTTCCCAGAACTGCACAATAATGTAGGACCTTGTGTAAGCGAGTGACTCATGAAAAAAGCCCGATGAAGACGATCTAGTAGGTATGTGACAGTGTGGACTGCCAAGGAGGCCTCGAGGAACCCTACGATGCCGTGGCCTTGATCCAAACGATGATTTGATTCTGGTTCACCGTACTGCTCCCACAAGGAGTCCAGAGTGACCTCAAAGAGGTGAAGAATATGTGCGTAGCATCCGACAAGCTGAAAAATCGCAGTAGAGTCACGGATAGATTCTGCGTGAGCCGATGGAGACGCCAGTCGGCCTAAAGTGTCAGGAGTAGGCGAGCTTTTGGGGCTGAAAGCAGAGCTGAGCTCATGATAATCGACAAAGTCCATTGTCGATTTTTTCTCGGAGCACGACGAAGACAGCGGTGCCGACGACGACGACGATGAATTGAACAGATACTGAACACTGCTTCTCGCCGCATTCGTCAGGTCCTTGGACAGTACTACTATGTGTTGCAGCATAGCCGAACTGTCCGTCGCCGAAGCGTTCTTCTCCCATAACGAAAGTATTCTCAAGTTCAGGTCTAAAATTTCTTGATAGCTCAACACACCCCTGGACACCGCAGGCGGGGGTCCAATGCCCGCGAGGTCTTCCTGGACCCGATCGAAGCTTGGTGGACTCTCAAAGCGCTTGGTGGAGGATGCTGGCGTATCGAGGAAGACGCTGGGGCTGTCTAACTGCAGAGAGTCCGTCTTGGAGCTCGAGGTTGCCAAAGATAAGCTCGAGCTCCGGTCGAGGCCGAAGACATCCTCATCTGGAATAGGCTGTCCATGGGACTCCATCATATCGGAGGGATCCCCTGTGAGATTGAGGGGAGGCAGGCCTATTATGCCAAACTCGTTTGGAAACGCCTCGAATGGCATCTTGATCATTCCATTGGTCGAGATTCTCCCAGAATCGGCCCCTCTGGGGACAGGACAGGAGAGAGATGGCGGCGGAGGGGGGGTGTGGGCATGGCGATATCCTATAGTTCCCGCCCCGGGCAGTGTGTGGGACTTCTCTCGCTGCTTTGGTTGCTGTTTCTTCGTCTTTGATTTTGGCGGGCGTCCGACCTTCCCTTGCTGACTGATGATGCAAGGTATACCGTGCTTGCGGCATCGCGAGCAGGGCTCGTCCGGATGAGTAAGACTCCTGTCCCGCTGCCGGGGACAGCGTAGCTTCTGCGCATGGCAGCGATCGCAGGCAAACCGGAGAGGCTGGTTTAAATCGAAGGTGCTGTGCGCCATGCAAGCGGCTGAAGTGTGTGTAGGCGTGGTGCGTGGTGATGTGACATGAGTGAGCATAAGGACGACAGAAACCTCAAGACAAGTTGTTCGCGCAGAGTTGCGGGTATATAAGTGCATAAATGACACCCATGCCCTTCATGATATGATACCGGCAAGGCGAAATAGGAAATTTTCCTTTCCAGGACACCGGGGTTTTTGTTAACGGCCAAGCAACACGACTCGTTCATGCCATGATGACAACTTGCATTGCGGCCCCGGCAAGCTCGATGAGGGTTGGCTGGCCTAGATTGGCAAGCCCGCTTTGCTCCGATGCCACCAGGCATTGGGACACTGATTTGGGTTCACTCACGAGAATGACTCGTCATGATCATTCCGTAGATGGAAAAATTAGTCTCGAAATCTCATGACGGTATCCACAATCTGATCCTGGGCAACCGCGGAACACGTGGCTGCGATATTTCCCCTTTTGGTAGGTCGCTGTCCAGGGGGCCGTTTGTCGGTCCCGTTTTCGGCACCGACTACTTATTAGCAAGTGCAAATCCAAAACATCGGGCTTTCCGGGCGGGAACGGTACGTTTTGTCGGCTAGTGCCCGTTCACACTAAGACGCACGAGTCAGCTCTTAATCTCACCGTTTGTCGGGTAGAAATTGCCTGACAGGAAGGTGGCTCTGATTAGCTATTCTATTTTAGGCACGCGTCGTCGACTAGAGGCGGATCTTAAGCCCCTATTTCATGTGTCAGACGCCTAGAAGACTGGATCAAGCGAACGAATAAAATATCCGTCTTATAGCAACATTTGCTTCAAACACTGTGTCAGCGAGCAAGCTCAACCACCTGGGTGTTGTACCACATTGTCCGCCACTGCGTTGACCACGGGAGCGAACTTGCTGGTCTGCTCGGCCGTAGAGATAGCTGATGTCCCGACCCAGGCGTGTTTAATTCAACCGTGGCGAGCATCGTCTCCATGCATTTCTCCATTCACATATTTCTACCGCCATCGTTACCGGCCTCGCGGGTGCGTCCCTCTGGCTCGTGACTAGATGCCCTTCTCCCCTGTATATGTTTTGGTCGCCAGCAGCTGCTACCTGGCTGGTCTCCACAGCTGTCTTCAGACGTGAAAATCCACACCTATAGTTTGCTCTGCAGAGCACTGCAATTCCATATCAATAGCCCATTGCGTCGTCCATGTAGGAGAAATGAGCTACGTGGCGTTCCCCCGCCCACATCGAGTCGGGAAACACCGAGTTACCTGAATAGGCAACTTCGGGCGCTCCAATTGCTTGGACACGATGGCTCAGCCGAATGGCTTTCCTCGAAATTGATAGCAAGTACATATTGATATTGTCTACTCTATAATTCAAACGCGGTGCCTTCAAGCTGCGTTTGAAGCTCTCAGCGAGCTATCAATAGTCGGATGGTCCAGGTCCACGTGAGACATCATCATTGCTTTCCTAGACTAGCACCTCCTTGATGACCTAATGAAAGACTACAATAGAGTCTTGAATCTTAGCATAGGAGCGTTCAATCAACTTTGATACAAGTCTCTTTTGCATCCGCCTTCGGGAAGCCCATGATATAGTCACGGGAGATCTTGATATCACACTCATCCGTATCGTGAAACACAAGCTTGGGGCCGCCAGGGAGAAATAGCATTGGGGTGCCAAGGTACATATCTGCTCAGGCCAGGCTACGGCATTAGAACTCTTATTAGCGATCGCTCTTCACATGCATTGAAGACAACACATTTAATGGTGGGCCTGGGCACAGGCTTACTTGATTCCAAGGCAACTCCGTGAGCCTTTAGTAAAAGGAACGAAGTTGCGGTCCATTTGCCGGTTGTACTTCCCGATCCAATGTTCGGATCTAAAAGCGTAGGGCTTGGAGAAGACGCTCGGGTCATAGTGCATAACGTAGATAGACATGCCAACCGGGGTCTGTTGTTATTAAGGCTCATCTTAAATAATAAATTCAAAGGGGATCTCATAAGCACTTCAAGCCCAGTGAGACAGGAATAAAGCGACAGACCTCCTGGAGGATGACCTATTGGTGGAATAGAATATCCTCGTCTGGCGAGCAACGAGCGAGGTTTCCGACGAGACCGTTCAGCCGCAAGGCCTCCTTTAGGGTGCCTCTGAGATAAGGCAGGTTCTCCAGCTCCGTCCAACGAGGGATCTTGTTTAGATAGTCCTTAAAAACGGAAGCTAGCTCTGCTCTCAGCTGCTTCTCAATCTGAGGATTTTGAAGAACGTAAAACACACTAAATGTCAGAGTGTGGGCGCCTATAAGCGTTCTAGCAAGCAATAAGATTATTGACTTAGCACGCAGGCGGTCTATAGACTTCTCGGTCTCGAGAATTCTGGAGGTAAGAAGGTGATAGAAGACTAAGACGCCTGATAAATCTTTATTAGACGAGGCGATTTTAGACTTTATGCTTTCGATATTTCGCTAGCTAGTCTTGCCTAGCATTATATTAGCGATGCCTTTGGGGTATACGCTGTCTATGGCTGAGGACGGCAAGGACTGCAGAACCCTGAGTCTTCACACTATAAGCATGTCCTTCGTAACATACGTCCTCCATATAGAAGATGATACTTACTTATTAATCTATAGAAAGCATCGAAATCGGGGCGCAATAGTGGTGGACCTGATCATAAGGTCCTTACTGAGAACAATAATTTAGTCTTTATTAACATCTTCGCCACTTTAAGCAACATCGTTCCCTGCCGGAGTAAAATCAGGATCGTCGAGCAGACCAGCTTGCAAACCGCTGGACACTTGGCCGATAATATCACCGGCCAATGCACAGAGAATATTGTCCACTGGAATAATATCACTGGATCCCTTGAGGCCTACTAATATATCGTCTATTTTCACGACGAGCTCAGCTATCCGATTCTTAATTCGGGTGATCCCTTAACGAGAAAAGAATAGCTCCAAATACTACGAATGCATTGCGTTAGGTTCCGGTCCTGTCCTCTTGGGGGATAAGGTTATTTCTGGGCTTCATATACTTTTCTCTGTATACGGTGAAGGTTATAAGAAACCGACGAGTGGTGCGAGCCTATTCGCGAGAAACATATTAGACCGATACTCGCCGGGGAGCATACCAACATCAGGTTGGGAGGCTTACCGTTAACCCTGTTTCCTTCTCTACCTCTGGGCCATATATTTATCGTGCGTTTTGCAGCAGTAACATATAGCTACTCGTAAAATACCGGATCGCGGACAGAAAGCTCCCAAGGGCTGGTGCGTACAATAGGGCCTACGAAACCAAATGCTATTAGCGGTTAACGATAAATGAAATTGGATTTTTAGGGACTCGGTCGCGGTGCAGTTGAGACTCGGGGTGTTGCGTGCCATATTTCTCATGCTTCTTCCAGACTTCGTTTCCCTATTGTCCGCCCTTGATAATATAGCAGTAGAACTCGTACCAATCGCAAGCAGCGCAGATCTTATAACCGGGAAATTTTGCGAAGGGTTGCAGATATAAGCGGTAGAATACCAGGCCAGATATGTAAGCAAAGTATAGGCCGAGGACGACAGAGACAAAATTTGCAATATCCGCCCTGTCGATTTCTCCAAACTTGCCCGCGGCCACCTTGATTCCGGCGGAGTGTACAGCCTCAAACGTCATATCCTTGGCATCTAGCGCAAACGTAGTGGCGCGCCGGAACGCAGTTCGGAGCACTGCGTTGGTCGTTGCCGAGACGTTCCCCCATGTGAGGATCCCCTTCTCGGTGGCCAGGCCCATAGGCAGGTTGACCTTGTTCATATCGAGGGCCTCACAAGTGGTGGCTTTGGTTTGAGCTGTGAAGGACGCGCAAACAAAACAAGGAATCAAATATTCAGTTTAGATCCAACGCAACGTTGAGGTTACTGTATCTTCCGATGAGAGAGTAAATAAATATGGGGCACATGGGAGAAGGTCTGTACAAAATACAGAAGTTCCCCGGTATCCTAGGACTCCAAGAAATCGAGCTATTCGCATGTTCGTCGGACATGCTAGAAAAGGAAACCCCCTTTAGGTACATTCGGATGGGCTTTGCGGCAAAATAGCGGCGCTACTGTTTTGGGATCTGGCATTCAGAAGTAATTGGCTTGATTAGTGTAATATGATGATGATCGTTCAGCATGTTGCAGGCACTTGCCACATAGCACTGACGGGAGGGTAACTTAAATGATGTAGCTACTCAGGGCAAGTGTCTGGTGCAACTAGACAAGGCGCACCTTGAAGTATCCCACCGATTCACAAACGCTCCAACTGCCTAAGATGATCAAAATACCACTCTTCTCGCTGATACTGTTGTGGAGGCTTTACCATGTCCACAAGCCTCGGAAGATACATGGCGATAAATATCAAACAGGCCAGAATGGAATTCCACTGTGCTCTGAATGTGGCTAATTAGCGTATATACGCTACAACATCCTCTAATACGTGTACTGACTTCCTAGACTAGTGCTTATCACCCAGAACCACGACGCCGTGCTTGTCTCCCTGCTTTTCCTTACATTAGACAATAGCCATGCGGCAGCCTATTTAACCTCAAGGATTACAAGACCAAGAAAACCAAGGGATGCTTTGCGGTATTCGCCTTGTGGGTTGTTCGCTTGGTGATGCTTTCGGGGGCTCTGACCAGTATTCGTCGGATGGACAGGTGCTTACGTGAAGTTGCTTGGACGCAAGCCTTGTGACTGGTGAGCATGCGCGGGCGGAGTTATGGGCCTTATAGCCGGACATGGACTTAACACCGTCATGAACAGCTGCTCGAGGCAGAAACACAGACAGTTTGAACCAGGCGTCTCGGCACGGAAATATTCGATAATTACGGCCGATGCAGCCAAGTACCAGCCGCGTAGGATAATGGGAGAGCCTTACGGGATGAAGTGCAAGCCTCTGGGACGGCCCGTACTGGCTAGGTTCATCTTATCTCAGGGCTGTCCTTGGTGGCGCCGGGGGTATCTTCCACCCGCTTTGTTGTGCGTCATGACACGGTCGACACCCGACTATCCGAAGCCACCGTGGGCGCGATAATTCGGTTGCTTTACGTATTGGGTAACCTGGCCGCACGCGATAAGGATGAGCAGCCAGAACCGCGCAGCACTAATGCAAGCCACGGCGGCTGAGCGCCTGTAGATCAAAGGGTATCGGATCCGCCTCGGCAAAAGGTCAAAGGATGTCGACGGGGGAGGCCGGCTGTTCTGCCGGCGAACGGCAATTAACTACAAGTTGGGGCGGAATTGGAACACGCCAGGGAACTGCTTCTCCGGTATGCAGGACTCACATATGGCGTATGGCGGGCGTGTCTGTGGCATTGGCGTCACGTTTCTGAATCCTGATGCACGTCGAGACCGGAATTTCGCCCAGTGGCAAAGGCTGCTTGCGCATGAGTAGTACAAAAGGTTGCTCGTATTGCTCGTACATACATATACGCCGATAAGACAGGCCACAGGTCACTGTACATATGCCCTTTTAGCCTGTTCTCATATAGGAGACTGCATTGGACGAGGTCATATCCAACAGACCCTTAGCCTGACCCAGGCCCCAAGGTAACGTTCTAGACTCTGGAGCTTTCGGCTTACTATCCTGTCGCTTATTCCCTCATGTCCTGCGCCAGCATACGTGGTGTGGGTGGCTTGCACTGTCCCTGATTACGCCGTGATAACAGGGCAGGCCGAATTCCTGTGCATGTTTGCAAGGGTTAGTTTGCGCACACAGTAAGATTCTTGCTTACGGGCCGTGCGACGCCGCCAGGCGGTAATCACACCCTTTCGACAAGATTCGGTGCATGTGCAAGCTACGTTGTTGATGTCGCAAGGCATCCCGCCGCTGCGCAAATGGTCTGTAATGAAGAAAGAAGGCCAGGTACTCGTCAATTGGCTATTTCACTTCTGCCGACAACCAGAGTCATTCAAACCCCATACATGTACGAGGAACCAAACGCGAGTTGCCACTGATAGGAACATGAAAGCGGCGGAGGGGGAGTCGGATGCAGGCCATTGTTTCCCAATGTAACGCAAACCGCTGACGTCCGCTGGGGCAGTTGGCCACGCGTGTTCAACGTGGACAGAATGGGCGTGCCTAACGTGGATAGAGGTAGCAACTTATATCGGCACTACAGATCACAACATGGACTCTTTTGCGCCGCTACACCCACTTACACTTCACCAAAGTCAGTCTCTACGGAGCTCCTCAGCTCCAATGTCGGCAGTATCTCGCATCAAATTTGTAGACCAGTCCCCACAGTCCCGGCGCCAACAGGCGGCTGCGTGCTACTTCTGTCGGTTCAAAAAGGTAAGGTGACCATGCGACTCTTCAATGTTGACTTGGCTTCAATCCGATGCAGGCAACATGGATGGGACGGCGCCTTGCTGAGACAATGCGACACACTAGGTCAAATGCACAAATGAGATACCTCAATGTCACCGGTGTCTCGTCTCTCAGCTGCCATGCAGATACCCGACCAACAAGAAAAGTCAATCGACCAACAAGAAGAGTCAATCGACCAATACGCCCTTGGCATCATGCCAGCCCCCTCAGGCACAGACGACGCGCACACAGACACAACCAGAGTCACAGATGACGCAGACATCAACACCGACAAGTACTGAAACACAGGTACACACAAAGACAGCTACGTCTACGGCAAGGACGAGCGCTCTGCTGGCTTCCCCGAATGGCCCTCCCGAGCACCGTTACCAGCACTCATCTACCGGTTCTCCGAGACACACGGCGGGAGAGCTGACCCCAAGCTCCGCTGGTCAGCGTTCGGATACCGAGGATGGGAAGGAAAAGGGTTCTACTGTAGACAAGAATGCGCCAGAAATACACTTGGGTCATGACATGATGGACATTTCGTTTGAGCCGGGGAACGAAATCTTGGACACGTCTTGGCTCCAGTTTCCTTGCACGACAACGGCCCCAGCCGACGTGGCCGACAGCATGAACACAACGCTTGAGTCGTGGATCCCGTCCTTCCCGAACGACATCACCTGGTCGGCTCCTCTCCTGGCCGAGGTGACTGCCGCGGACATGGCCGCGTCCACCCACGGCCCGCAGTACACGTGTGCCACAGCGCAACGCTGCGACGCGCTCTCCATCCAGGCCCTGGAGGCCATCACGCACTGGCGCCTCCACGCGACACCTCTCGAGAAGATGTCGGCCGTGAAACGTGTCCTTTGCCAACTCGACAGCCTTGCCACCTGCACCCGCTGCGCGCCCATGTCCACCTCGATGACCATGTTCGTCCTGCTCGCCGAGAAGCTCGTGGAGCAGTTCTCCCAGCTCGTCAGCTTTCTTGAGTGCTCGACCCCAGCCGATAACTGGGACGCGACCGCCAACCTCGGGGAGTACTGCCTTGACACCGACGAGGAATTCAAGGTCACGTGTCTAGCGCTGCTGCAGCTTAACATAGAACGATTCGTTACCATCCTGGAGCACCTCGGCAAGCGTATCGAGATGCAGAAATGGGATAACCACCTGAACACCATCCAGCGCCTGATGGAACAGGTAAAAGACCTTAGGAAGCATTTGCCAAATCTATCTTCGCCGGGTGAGTAGATTTTCCCTTCCAGAGGCGTGGCTTTCGAGCCGATGGTCGAGGAACGCGCGCTGATCACGACAGCCACCATCCTCGGCCACTCGTCCGAGCTGACGTTCTTCCAACAAGGCATGTTGCCTCGTTGGACGACCGTGTCGCCCCGTCCGAGACGCCTGCTCTCCCGGCTGTCGAGGACAAAATCGACCGAGCCGTCAAGGATTGGCACATAGTCCATAGTAAGGGTCCCGTGCATGGGTTTATGAAATCCATGCTTCTTGTCAGGTAATCCAAAGTAAATCCCCCCCCGCTTGGGGTCTCCATCTCGGGGACTTGCGTGTCGTGTGGTAAGAGAGCCGCGCTGCAGATTTGTCCATCTTCAATAGGAATATAGCGGGACTAGTCCCAGATTGTCCCTGGGGCTTGAGTTGCGGGTGTGAGAAGAGGTGAAGCAAAGTTCTCGCGAGGAAAGATGGCGCGAAGACTCGTATTTCAGTAAAAAGACGTATCCTTGACGTCAAAAGGCCCGCCTGTGCCTTTTCTGTCCGTTTTCCAACGCGTCGAGTAATCATAGTTAGTCTAGCCCATTTTTTGTTCGTGGCATGTTGCTTTGCTTGGGCTACTTTAGAAAGTTGACCGAACTTCCTCCTCTGGAAACGCCGCGTGTTGCGGTGAATGGACTTTACCGTGGCTTAATTCCGGGACCAGAGTTGTGGTAGAGGTGTAGCGCACGTGCACCTTGATCCGAATCAGGAGCCTCGGGGCGGAATCTGTCCGTCAAACAAGTGATCAAACTGATGACGTGGAACAGTATAGTCAGCAAGAGGCCTCTGGTGATGAGTCTGACGTGCGCTTGAAGGGAATTGAAGGCATGGTAAAGCACTTGATTTCAAAGCACAAAAGGAAATCAGTCAGACGCGAATCAGATCACGCACAAGGAAAGATCCATGAGATTGTGATACTCATGGCATCTGCGTCGCGAAACTCCAGTCGCTTGTGTATTGTTGGCTGAACGAAAGATTGCAGCTCCACCGCCCCGAGTTTTGTGAAGGCGGAGGTCCAGGGTAACTCGGGAGATTGTGGCGTAGTTACATGTAGGGATCGTCACAGCCACGATCGACAGCCTTTTAGCGTGGGGTAAAAGTTACAACTCTAATTACCTGACCTGGTACCCAAGTTACCTCACGTCACTCACGTGGCTTCTTCCTAGTCTAGTTTTTTCAATGTTGACAACTACATATTGACTGTGATGAAATGCATACGCTCGGCACGCTCTCGCCCATGAGTGCTCGAGTTTATCTCTTCTCCACGAATAAGTATCCTGAAGGGCCCGGATCCGTCCTTTCGCTGCCTGTCTCCCCGCGTACATGTACCTAAGGTACCTAGCAATTACAGAGTGCACACTGCCCGTTGCGAAATCCCGATTCCCACACACCCACGTCATACACCCGCCAGCTTAACCAACATCCAACAACACGCACACGTCAAGTTCCTTCGCCAACACAACTCATCAAGATTTCGTACATCGCGCATCACATCAGACAAGATGTCTGACTTTGAAGCGCAGATCCGCGAAGCCGCGTCACGCAACACACAACTGCTTAGAGTCCTCCAGGAAACGGACCACGCCAAACCCAGCCTCCAGGAGCAGATTCGCTACGTCCAGGACCTCGAGAAGGATGTCGCCAACATTGACAAGAAGCTCAAACAGCTCGAGCAGAAGCGTGCCAAGGAGCTCAAAGACCACGAAAAGTACCGCGACAGCAACATCCGCCGCTTCGTCTACAAGGCTACGGGTAAGAAGGACAAGTTCGAAGCAGCAGCGGAGAAGGAGGAGCGCGAGTACTTTGAGGTCTTGCAAGAAGAGCACCAGGCCAACCAGCTGAAGGCAAACTTGGCCGAGCAGCTCGATGCAGCAAATAAGGTGAAGCGTGAGCTCGAGGCGGTAGCAAGGCGACATGACGCCGCGCAGCTAGAGCTCGACCGACTGTACCACGCCATCTTCAGCGGGCCGACACCCCAGTTCCCCGAGGAGGATGTGAAGGAGAGGCAGAGCGACCAGAAGCTGCAGGCGTATCACGAGGCGCGGACCAAGTTCGAGGCCGAGACGCATGTCGTGCGCCTTCTCAACGAGGCGGTGCCGTTGATCATGGGCGCGCTCAGGCACATAGAGATGGCGCTGCAGCATTCCCGGGTGGACATGTTTGGCGGCGGGGCGATGCACGACATGATGGAGCGGCACCAGCTCGCGCAGGCGGAGGGTATGATCCAGCGCGCGCGGATGCAGATCCAGCATGCGCGTCAGGCGTCGCCCCTAGTTGGGCCCATGCCGCCTATCAACATCAACCATGGAAGCATTATGACGGATGTATTCTTTGACAACATCTTCACCGATATGGCCTTTCACGACGAGATCAAGCGCGGACGGTCCGAGGTGCAGCGGTTCGCGGTGGCGCTGCAGGAACAGCTACAGGCGGCGGAGGGCAGGCGGAGAGGCATCGAGGAACAGTTGAAGAGCAGAGAGATGGAGCTAGAACAGGCGAGAAAAGAACTGCAGGAGGAGAGGGGGAGGGCGTTTGAAAGATACGCCGGCGAGCAAGGGGCTAACACCCATGGGGGGGATCTGCCGCCGGCGTACGATGAGGTTTCATCATCTGTAGGACCACCGCCAGGGCCGCCACCAGCGCAGACGGGGACAGATGGGAAGCCGTCAACGAATCCTTTCACGCGAGAGGGTTGACGGCGATCATGCATAGCTGTTGCGGTTGCCCTTGGATGAGACTCAGGGTATTTTTGTAAGGATAGGGTGTTTGTTAATGAGCAGGTAGTATAGGCATCCCTTTATCGACATATTTATACTATGGACCTAAAGCTTCCCGATAAAACCCTGAAGTCGCACCCCCAATCCTACCATCATTTCCTCCAGCACCAACTGATTGAAGTCGTCTACGTCGGTGTAGGCATAGTAAGCCGAGTTGTAGCACGTGTTGAGACAAATACGGCCCTGCCAAGACCACAGGAAACATTCTAGCCACGGTCCCGTAACAGTATCACCAAACCAAACATCCCGGATCGTCCACGAAGCATGCTCAGCCGAGTGGCCATAGGACGACCTGATGAAGCTGTCGACAGGCCCGAGGCTCGATACCGCTGGAGTTGTCTCCTGGAGTTGCCTCTGGACGAACTCTGGGAGCAAAGTGCGCACCATGGGGCCCATGGCGCTCCAGACCTCAGGATCTTCACGGGGCACGTCTTGCTGATAGAACCGGGACACTTCCTTGGCAATCTGCGCGAAGGTCTTGCCACCAGGTTCAACAACGCAAGGGAGAACACAATGATGGTTCCCGACCGAGTAAGCCTCCGAGTCACTCGTCGACGGAAAATACCGACGAAGGTCAAAGTTGCCAAAGGTGGCAAACTTTGTTCCATTCGGCCTGTCGGTTCCAGCGTTGCGCTGTCGCTGCACAATCTGCGTGGCGTGTATGACAGCTGCGTGCCAGCTCGCCGTGACACTCAGGTTCTGGGCCTTGCATGCGTCGATGATAGCTTTCGACAGGATGGCGCTGACCTTGAGACGCTCCGCCGAGTTGCGCAAACAGTGTGGGAGAAGGGGCTGCGACACGGGCACGCAGATTGGTGTTTCGAGGTCTGCGAGCGGCGCGAGGATCTCTTGCGCACGCTGTTCGCCCCTTCCTGGGCGAGACTCCGCCACGTCCAACAGGTCATCCGAACGAAATGGGAGACGAGCTATCTCGGAGCCGTCGATTAAAGGCAGATCCACCTGTACAGGGGACGCGAGAAATTGGAAGAACCGATCCCAAAAGCTCATAAAGCCTCTTCCGTCTAGCGTATGGTGCTCTCCCTGTAGAAACAGCTCCTGCTCTTCAGGCAAATAATTGAGAGTCATCTGCCTTGGCTTGACCATGTCCCTCCATTGCTCCGACATTTTCCTCCCGGGCAACACGAGAAAGGTAGTGTCCAGCCAATGCTGCTGCTGTTCAGGAGTCAACGGAGACTGATAGAACTTTCCATCCGACAAATTCTCGGCAGCCAGACCAGGATATTGGTAGCGCATCTGCACCCAGGCCCTGCGAAGTTGATAGACTAAGTCAAGGCCTCCGTTTTTCCCTGCCACGTGCTTGAAGGTGACCCCGCTGGCGACGAGGAAAAGGGCTGGCGATCCCGGGGGCGCAGAGATGGCATTGTAGAGGGCTTCCTGGAAGCCATATGACTGACGGTAAGTGTTCTCACCTTCCTTTCTCCACGAGGGAGGACATCCTGAAGGGAGCTCTGTCATTATGCTGCGCAGCTTTAGTGGAAGGAAAGTAAATATGGTAAATGTCGCCTGGGCCTTTGCGAGCTGACTACGAAGCCACCTTTGAGGTCGAGGTAGAAGAGATGAGTTCAAATTCTCAAGCAATGTTGGCTCACGCATGGAGGGGACACCAGCTCCCACATCACTCGCCCAGGGGTCAAGCAATGCCTAGCGGCCTCAGCCGCGGTCAAATGGGGAGAGGGTGTGTGTAGATGAATTCACTCGTTTTCGACTAGACCACTCGCGGATCTATTCGTCGAGATGGTGCGGCCTCCTCTGCACAGTATACCTTCGCGGAACAGTAGTAGTGAGAGCTTACTTACTCCGTTTTAGGCGGTCAAAGCCTGCTTGGTACGCGCGGGGGCACCGAGTTACTCCAGGTTCAATAGCCAAGGATGGTAGCAGGTAATTATCATGGCTGGGTACTGTACCCCCGGACGTGCTAGTCTAGGTCCCTTGAGTTTAACCCCAAACCCGCCACTAGCCTCTTCAACAATAACCTCGGCAACCGATATTCATGCAGTTCGCAGTGGCGATAAACCATGTAGGCATGCACGCCTAGCAATGCACCTCCTCATCCTCTCCATAGTCTCGCTTCCAGACCCCAGGGCTATCTTTGAGTAACTGGGATCTGAATCCTATCATGCGCTGTCCACGCGGGGTCAATGTCCTCGCGACCTCCTTAGTCACCAGGAAAGGATGGGCTTCCTCGGGAGTGAGATAAGAGCACTGGAAGACCATGGCAATACCGCGGCGGATGGAGTCCGCCGTCGTATTCGCGCCGCCTCCATGCACCACCTTGCCTGTGATGAAACAGGCGTCACCAGGCTCCATCTCGGCGGGGATGGAATCTTCCGGCAGCCCGTTCACCATGAGATCAGGCCACTTGTGACTCCCGGGGATCACCCTTGTCGCCCCATTCTCGTCCGTAAACTTGGACAAGGCGACGATAAAGTTGATGCTGGCCTGAGGAGCATCCGGGCCGCAAAAGGTGAAGATGGGAAATTGCCATTGATCGCGGTGTAGGGGTTGTGCCTTGCTTCCAGGGCCGACTTCGATGACTTGTGCCGTGTTCATCCAGTACCCCCCCGCATCCTCAAGAAAGATGAATTTGCACAAATGGTGCAGCAGCTCATTCTCCAGGAGCCCTTCGCGAAAAGTTTTGCTCAGGGTCACGAGATTCAGAAGGCGCTTAGTGTGAGCGCCATGAAAGTCGCGCAGCCAGTCGCTGCTGTGCTTGGAGCCTGACCCAAGGGCATCCATGGCGGGCTGTATGTCTCGATTGAGGCGGGCGACTTCCTCGGCGCCCACCAGGTTTTTGATGATGACGGCGCCATCGTCTTTCAGCGCTTGAAGAACGGCGTCGCGACCTTTGGAGGCTTCCACGTGCTGTATAGTTGGACGGGACATGGTTGCGCACTGGCACAAGGCGACGACTTGAATTCGGACAGAATGCAGCTTCTGGATGTGGGCAATTGGTGCAATACAAACCCATGAAGGCTAGGACCTTGCCACGGCCCATATGTAGTCCATAAGTCCAAAATCACCAATGGCCATGAGAGTCACGCCTGCACGTAAACCGAGTCGAGCCGGCTGCGGGTGCAGACGCACAGGAGAAACTAAACCCAACAGGACACAAAGAAGGCAATCATAAACCGTTAAATTAGGCGTAAGCTCACAGGCCAATCACTCTTGAAGATATGGAGGCGAATTGGGCAATAGTCGCGGCTGTCAAACACGGGGGGGAGCAGGGGGCTCCCTTGAATCCTTCAACAACTGCACCCATGTAAGCGCTATCCTTGTCCCTGCATATTGGCTGGAGACTGCATACTACATGCATGTGCTATCGACAGTGGGGGCTCTAGTGAACCACGATGCCCTAGGATCGCCACGTTTTCTCCAGAAAGTCCCCAATCTGTTGTGGAGGCGGATGCAGACCCTCGAACCACTCGACCAGGTCCAAGTGCTCACCCCCAATCTCGCTCAAGTCATAAGCGCCCAGTGCCACACCTGCCTCCAGATCGGCGACCAAGGCGCGCACTTGCTCTGCGCCCCCTGGGAATCGTTCGGGATAGTCCTTTGCGAGATGCATGTTCGAGGGTAGCGATATGCTGTCGTGGCGGAGAAGGTCTTCCACAGGCTGGAACGTTACCTTCAGAGGACGATCTTGACTCTTGCCCACGAGCGCGGCGAGCTCTTTGAGCGAGACAGTACTCGCCACAGCCTTGAGAACGCGAGGCCACCTGGGCAGGTCCAGGGCTAGGGCCAGGTATCTTGCTGCATCCGTCGTAAGGGTCATGCTCATTTTCCCCTCACCATCCCCCGGAAGGATCGCTCGGCCGTGCACAGGGTCAAAGAAGAAATACAGCGGGCGGAGACATGTTGAGACGCGCGGCATCCCAAAGTAGTCCATGAACATGCCAGGGTAGAAGTAGGCATATTCGACTGAATTCGTCCGCTCGAGTGCTCGTCGCGCGATCTGATGGAACCTCTTCTCTGGATACGGCAGGACTTCATCGCCGACGTCGTATTCCACGTTGAACTCGGAGGGGATGAAGCGCTTGACAGATGGGCACTGATCAGCGGCGCGGATCAAACGCAACTGGGCTTCGCAAGCAGAGTCGCTGTCCATGATCAGTGCGCAGATGACCACCTCGACGCCCTTCTCCGATAGAATGTGGGCCAATGATTCTTCCGTGTAATCTGTCTGGATGATTCGTTCATTTTGGTCGACAGGGGGCTGTTTGCATATGTGTCAGCAGCTCAACATGTCGACTGGTCATTGAGAGATGGGCCGGGCGTGATGCCTACCTTGCGCGATAAAATGTACACCTCGTGTTTGCCAGTGTCAATTACAGCCTGGGCGAGGATACGGCCCAAATCTCCCGTACCGCCCGCGACAGCTACAATAACCATGGTGATGTTCGAAGCAGCGGAACACTGGCGGGTTTGAGGGTGGACTTTAGGAGGAAGGTACACGTGTGGCTGTCGTCTTGATATTATCTCGTATGAAAGTGTTCGCCCGTCGTGGAGGGGAGGGAAAAGGGACATCTATATCATGCCTCATTCGGCCCAATCACACGTTGCTTCACTGCCAGGGGTCAACGGTCAGTGACTCAGAGCCATAGACACCTGCCCCTAACCGGACTAACTAAGCACGTGACTGTCGCTCCTCAGGGGGGTTGAGCGAAATCTTGAAGTATTGATAACGAAACGCACCCAAGAAACCCAGCGGGGGAGGCGTCTAGACAATTCGCTGAAACCTGACTGCGAACCCTGTCCTGAACTGGGTAGGTGTGTGGAAAGCGAGTATCACCTCCGCGGATTCGCATAGGCATGCCATTCGTGCAGGATGTCAGCTGATGAACCAGCTTTACATGCACCTGCGGACCGAACACCCCGTAACAGTAGAGAGGGAGCACGCATTGCTTTTCAGGCAATTCTTTCGCTGATCAGAACCCTATGAGAGGGGTCCAACCTTGAGCATGTTTCCCCTTCCGGCTTCGTAGGCGTCGATTTGACTGCATAAAACCAGTTCAACTTGAATGTCCGTATCTACCAAGAGCCTCCGGCAGTCTTCCAAGCTGTTGGCAGGGCAACTTCATCACAATGACAAATTTCAACGAAACCAACAGCTTTTTCGAGGAGGAATCCAAGACCAGAGTGCAAAGTTTCAACAATACCTCCGACCCAACAACACTGGGACAATGTACCCATAAACTCTTTGAACAGACAGTCGAGCGACATAGGAGCAAAGTTGCACTAATCTGCGGAGACGACGAAGCAACATTCTTCAGCCTGAACCAAAAGTCTAATCAATTCGCCCGAAGCTTACGTCAAAATGGTGTGCGGAGAGGGCATGTCGTCGCGGTTGCTCTTGATCGATCCGTCCATCTTGTGGCCATGCTGTTGGCTGTCATGAAGACGGGCGCCACATATGTGCCCATTGACCCAGCTCTACCGGCACAGCGTGTCAAGATGATGATTGCGGACGCCCATCCCAAGCTGGTCATTACCGAGGATGAGAGCCCCCACTTACAGGACCTTGAAGACACTTTCTGCATGACCGCGACACATCTCGCCACTCTGAGTCAGGAGCCGCACAATCTGAACTTGGATGTCCATCCGTACGACCTCGTCTACATAATGTACACGTCCGGGTCTACAGGCACACCAAAGGGGGTCGAGGTAACGCACGGGAGCGTGGCCAACTTGCTACTGTCTATGAAGCGCGAGCCTGAGTGCGGTGAAAGGGATCGCTTGTTGGCACTCACCACGGTCTCCTTCGACATGGCCGTTCTGGAGCTCTTCCTTCCCCTCCTATGCGGTGGCACCGTAGTCCTCGCCCAAAGACACCACCAAACAGATCCAAGGGCAATCATCGAGTTGATCGCGAAACACGACGTCAACATGGTGCAGGGCACGCCCGCCATCTGGCAAATGCTTCTCGACTCTGGCTGGGCTGGCGAACCCCGTCTTGAGAAGGTACTTTGCGGCGGCGAAGCTCTCTCGCGCACATTGGCCGATCGGCTGTTGGCCTGTTGCGACTGCATGTGGAATATGTATGGGCCGACCGAGGCCACTGTCTACGCTTGTATCTGGAAAGTCACGAAAGGTCATACTATTGCTGTGGGCAGTCCAATCACCAACTGTCGACTTTACATCCTCGACGAAGATATGAGCCCTGTACCCACAGGCAGCCTCGGCGAGCTCTTCATCGCCGGCAGCGGTGTAGCCCAAGGGTACCGAAACCGAGCTGATCTTAGTGTGTCTCGCTTTCTAAAGGATCCTTTTCATGCAGGGCAGATGTATCGGACCGGTGACCAAGCGCGGATGATCTCACCAGACACATTGTGCGTCTTGGGACGAATAGACGGGCAGGTGAAAATTCGAGGCCACAGAATCGAGCTTGGAGATGTGGAAGCAGCCATCAACCGGCACGATCAGGTGTCCGCGACAGTTGTGACAGTCCGGGATGAAAGACTGGTGGCTTATTACATCCGAAAGCACTTGGGAGAAAACCAGCTTGACCGCGTCTTGCGGCCGTGGCTGAAGGAAACCCTGCCTAGCTACATGATCCCTGCTTTTTTCGTTGAGTTGCAGTCCTTCCCGGTGACAATCAATGGAAAGATCGATCGCAGAGCCCTGCCAGACCCTGTCACCATCACATCGACGAGGGTCGTGCCACTGGACGTTGAGTCATTGGGGTATCAAATAGGGAAGATCTGGTCAGAAATCCTCGGACATGATCAATTTGGCAATGATGACAACTTCTTTGAGATTGGAGGGGATTCTTTGCGTTTAGTGCGCGCCCAGGGCAAGCTGGAAGCTCTCCTCTGTCAACCTGTTCCTATAACCAAGTTATTTGAGCACTACACCATCAAGAGCTTGGCAAATTACTTGTCCGACAGAGGCATTGAGAAAAATGGCCCAAGTCCTGGTGAGGGCACGCACTATCGCCCCAGCAACGACGACATTGCGATTGTCTCCATGGCATGTCGCCTGCCAGGTGGTGTCAACACTCCAGAGGAGTTTTGGACACTATTAGACCATGGTGTAGATGTCATAACGCAGGTTCCACAAGGGCGCTGGGAGAACAATTCGGAAGGGAGACATTGTCGTCACGGGGGGTTTATTTCGTCCATCCACGCATACGATGCTAGCTTCTTTGGTATCTCGCCACGTGAGGCACGCAGACTAGATCCTGCACAATATTTGATGCTTGAGATAGCCTGGGAAGCTTTCGAAAGAGCTGGATACACTCCTGAGCAACTTCTGGGCAGTAAAACAGGCGTCTACGTTGGCACAAGCAATATCCTTGCGCACGTCCCCCTGAACTCAGACGCCGTTCAGACCACATCCCAGCTCGACGGCTACCATGCAACAGGGTCTGCTGGCGGTACAATTTCAGGACGAATTTCATATCATTTCGGACTCGAGGGCCCCACGATGACCATTGACACGGCGTGCTCCTCGTCTCTCGTCACGACACATCTTGCCTGCCGTGCACTTCAAAAGGGAGATTGCGACATTGCTCTCTCTGGGGGCGTGAGTCTGATGCTCAACCCAGGACTCCACGCGGAATTCAGCCTTCTTGGCGGCATGTCACCCGATGGCCGCTGTCGGTCGTTCTCTTCGGACACGCAAGGTACTGGCTGGTCAGAGGGCTCCGCGGCAGTCGTCTTGAAGCGACTTTCCGATGCACAGCGTGACGGTGACAAAGTCCATGCCGTTATTCGTGGCACGGCCGTCAACCATGATGGCCGCAGCGCCACCCTGACTACACCGAACGGATCGGCACAGACGAGGTTGATACGTGCGACTTTGAAAGACGCTGATCTGCAGCCAGTCGATATTGACTATGTCGAGGCACATGGCACTGGTACTAAACTTGGTGATCCAATCGAAGCAACCGCCATTGCGGAGGTGTTTGGGCCCGATCGCAAGACCGGAGACACGTTGTATGTGGGATCCGTCAAATCCAACATCGGTCATACGCAAGCTGCTGCTGGCATGGTGGGCCTCTTGAAGGTGGTTTTGTCCATGCAACACGGTAGCTTACCACAGAGTTTACACATCACGAAGCCAGCATCAGCGGTAGACTGGCGTGGTGCGAATATGTTTCCCCTTACCGAGAAACGGCCGTGGACCTCGACTCAACGGCCTCGACGCGCGGGAGTGAGCGCTTTCGGCATTGGGGGGACGAATGCCCATGCTATACTTGAAGAGCCGCTCAAGCTCCTATCAGCTCCTAGAGACAGTAAGCCAACAGCACGGGCTATGCCTTTCCTTCTTTCAGCAGAGACAGAAGTGTCTCTGAGGACGCAGGCCGGGAAACTTCGCCGATCCGTTACCAGTGGACTCAATAGCGATGACTCTCTACTTGACATTGCATGTTCTCTTGCCACGAGACGAGCCCAGTTCAAATTGAACACGACTGTGGTAGCTGAGAGCAGAGAAGAGCTCTCAGACAAGCTTTTCGCCTGGGAAAGCCAAGTCTACCCCTCCACGACGCCATCAAAGCCACCAAAGTTAGCGATGTTGTTTACTGGGCAAGGCAGCCAATGGACAGGTATGGGGAGAGACCTATATGATACATACCCTGTCTTTCGGGATGCCATCGCAGAAGTTACCGCCTACTTCAACGAGCTTGATCCACCATTGCTGGACGTGATGTGGTCTGAGGCAGGGACAGCTACAGCCGCCCTTCTTGACCGGACAGACTACGCACAGCCGGCCCTTTTCACTTTGCAGGTAGCCTTGTACCGACTTTGGCACGATTGGGGAGTGGTGCCTGACGTTGTCCTTGGGCATAGTCTTGGTGAGATTACGGCCGGTCACATCGCGGGCGTTATGGATCTGTCGGGGTCGTGTCGACTTGTGGCCGCGCGTGGACGGTTGATGCAGAGTCTTGAGAGCGATTCCTTGAGCATGATATCCTTGAGTGCTTCTGCTTCAGAAGTGGAAAATGTCATCCTATCTCTGGGCCTTGGTGGCGAAGTGGAAATTGCTCTTTATAACTCACCAACGCAGACGGTCATCTCAGGCGATGATGAAGCAGCCAACACTGTAGCGAGTCACTTCGCAACGCAAGGCTACAAGATCAAGGCTTTAACACAGGGGAATGCATTCCACTCGAGACGCATGGACGCAATACTAGACGACTATCACGCTATTGTTGAAAGTCTCGACCTGCAAGCTCCCAAGATCGACTTTGTGAGTAGCGTTGAGGGTGGACACGTCAAACCGGACCGACTACTGCAAGCGGACTACTGGGTTCGGCAGGTCCGCGAGCCAGTTCGCTTCGCCAAAGGCATGATGACCCTTATTGATGATGGAATCAGTAGTTTCCTTGAAATCGGGCCTCGTCCAATCTTGAGTGCGCTGGGGGCTGCTTGTCTTCCAGACGGCAGTGGACCTGTGGCCTGGTTGCCGTCTCTTGACCGTGGCAGAGATCCCACGAATATCCTCTCGCGAAGCGCATCCTCTTTACACGAGCGTGGTGTCAAAGTCCACTGGCGTAACTACTTCAGTCCCTACAACTGTCGACGTGTCGAGCTCCCGACATACGCATTCGATCGAGCGTTCTTGACTAGGCCTGAAGTCACTAGGCCTGAAGTCGCAAAGAACAAGGAGGACACATTGCCAGGTGACTGTGACTCCGTATACCATCTGCAATACGAGATGATATGGCAACAGTGGGCTGTGCCAAAGGCTCGGCCTTCTGGAGTATGGGGCCTGTTTCCTACCACCAGTACAGCAACTAGCTGGACAAAAGCTGTTGCCGAGTCCATACGCGGCACAGGAATGCAGCTGATTCCTGTTCAGAGTATTCGAGATTCGGAGGGTCTCGCCGGTCTGATTATGATGTTTGATGCGACCTCGAATGATGTGGACTGTTCGAGCTTGAGAGATCTCATTGCAGAGGGCCTACAGACACTACAAGAAGCCGCATCTTCAAAGTTCTCGCTCCCCCCCATTGTGTGGATTACGAACCACGCTGTTGGGACTGGTGTCAGGATCTACGACGAGGGTATGAATTTAGCTGCCGCACCACTCGCGGGGCTGATTCGAACGGTCAGCAGCGAGCATCCAGAGTTGAGCCTACGGTTGATCGACATCACCGAGCCTCCTGGTGGCGATATCCTTGTGGCAATATTGTCCCGAGATGACGAGCCAGAGTGTGTCGTGCGCAAGGCCTCCGTACTCGTACCACGCATGAAAAGAGTCACGCCGATCCCAAAGTCTCTCTCAAAGCCGGAGATGATCCGCCAAGACGGAGCTGTCATTATTACTGGAGGCCTTGGTGATCTCGGAATGCGTGTGAGTAGATGGCTTTTGACACGCCACAACGTCCGTGATCTCGTCCTCGTCTCGCGCAAGGGACTTCAGTGCCCTGGATCAGCAGACTTTGTGGCACAGCTCACCGCACTTGGAGCTCGGGTTACAGTTGCAGCCGGCGACGTCTCCAAACCTTCCACCCTCGAAGATATTATAGCCATGTTCAATGACAACCGTCCTTTGCGAGGCGTGTTTCATGCGGCGGGTGTCTCGGACTCGGGGGTTCTCTCAGCCATGACCCCAGACAGGTTCATGACTACACTCCTCCCCAAGGCTGTGGGCGGCTGGGCGCTCCATGAGGCGACCAAGCATCTCGACCTCGATGTCTTCTTCCTTTTCTCATCCATTTCAGGGGTCATGGGGATGCCGGGCCTCGCCAACTACGCTGCCTCTAATGTCTTTCTGGATGCTCTGAGCCACGCGCGTCGCGCTCAGGGATTACCTGCGACATCTGTCGCCTTTGGCACCTGGGCTGGGGAAGGAATGGCGTCGAAGCTCAGCGAGAACACTCTTGCCAATTTGGACCAGTTTGGTCTCGATTTCCTGACTCCAAGAGAGGGTTTTTCTCTGATGGAAGACTCCATCATGTCCGAGAGGGCAGTAACGGTCGGCGCTGCGCTTGATCTATATCGATTACAAACGTATTTGGAGTCACAGAGCAGAGTGCCACCGTATCTTGGTCAGCTCCTCGGTCGAGGAGACGGCAATGGCACTTCGCAGCCTGACCTTCAAGTCGTTCTTAGTGGTGCTGATCCCGCTCATCATCCTGACATAATCCTACGCCTTGTTCGAGACGTAGTGGCGCGCGCTCTTGGCTTCACCTGGAGCGAAGATGTGGATGTAAATCGCCCACTGCAGGAGATCGGCATCGACTCGCTGACGGCGGTACAAACACGCAACCATCTAGCAACAATGACGGGCTTGAGACTTTCCGTCAATATTCTCTTTCATCACAAAAACTTGCTTGACCTGAGCGGGTTTTTACTTTCAGAGTTACAGAGTATATCTGCTTCGGGGTCGGTGGAGTCGTTTGGCGTCGAGACGCTGGGAACATCGGTGAAGGGTGACATAGCTTCACTTGACATGGAAACTATCTGCAAAGGCTGTCTGGACAGCTCGATCACCTTCGAAAACATGGAGAACGGCTTGAAGGAACGCCCTAGCGCCGTGTTTCTCACCGGTGGTACTGGCTTCGTCGGGGCTTTCATCCTCCACGACCTCTTGAAAAAAGGCATCCGTGTCTATGCACTCGTCAGAGCCAATGATCTCGACATGGCTCGGTCGAGATTGACCAACGCACTTGAAAGCTACGACTTGTGGAAACCAGCTTTCACGCCGCTTCTCGAACCAATAACGGGCGACATTTCGAAACCATTCCTGGGATTGGATGAAGACGACTTTGTGAATCTGGCCAGCAGAATCGATGCAATCTGCCACTCTGGCGGTCTCGTCGACTGGATGCGTCCTCTAGAGGATTATACAGGGCCCAACATCATCAGTGCCCACGAAGTCCTACGCCTGGCATCCCTCGGCTGTCCCAAGTCGGTACATCTGATCTCCACCATATCGACACTGCCAAAGCACATGGGTTTCGACTTGACTGAGAAAGATCAGGAGTACGGCTATGGGACTTCAAAGTACATTGCTGAGAGACTAGTTTCAGCAGCCCGTTGGCGCGGAGCCAAAACAACGGTATATCGCCTGCCATATGTGGCCGCTTCGGCTTCCACTGGTCACTTTCGGCGTGATCGCGGTGATTTTTTCCATAATTTTATCTCTGGCTGTCTAGACGTGGGAGTGTGGCCGCGCGTGGACGCAGACATGTCTGCCGTCCTACCCGTCGACTACTTGGCCAGGACCACCGTCGACATCATGACTGCAGACTTGCCCAAACAAGGCCAGGACTATGATTTCCGGAATTCGCAGGCTGTTAGCTGTACCGACTTTTTTACATTCATGGCGAAGCATCTTGATGGTGAGAGCAACTTCGTCTCGTTCAAGAAGTGGAAGCAACTAGCTTCGGCGTATGGTTTGGCCCATCCCACTAACTCTCTTGCTCGTATATCTGCTGTCCTTGATGACTATACCGAGAAAACGGCGCACAAGATATTCAAGGTCTTACCAGGGGGGGAGCATACGCTGGGACAGGACGACTACCCTGTACCACCATTTGATGTGCAGTTTGCATCTCTGTACAGGGGGAGAATAGCAGCAGCTAGTCAATAAAAATGTCGATTTCTGATGACATCTGGATCATTCTGTTTCAAAAAAAAAAAATATCATATTGAAGATTGAGTGTTGCCGATGTTGATGCAATGGGATTGCCAAGCTCCCTCGTTCTCAAAGACTCCCAAAGCTCACAAATTTTGCAACGTGGCGGAGACTGTCACAAGGCCTGATTGTGTTGTATTGATTGATGTTCTGATCGAGTGTCCCACAAAATCCCTCAAGCTGTAAGCCCCTTATAAAATCCTTCATAGATCCATACCACACCAGCCACACATTATCCACACGCTATCTAACACACCCCCTTAGGAAGGGCCGGTAGGGCTCTTCCTGCCCTAAACTTTTGAGGCCATCGCGAGCCCCTTTTCCTTCCTTCTAACGCTGATTTATGGTGTTATAGCCGACTCGTATCTCTATTTCTGCTGGTTCAGTCCTAGCAGCGGACTTGATTAGATCTTTTAGCTCGTCTATTCGACGTTCGATAGCTAGTCGATCTCGTAGATCTTCGATCCCGATAATCGTAACGAACTTCTAATATCACTGGTTTGGCAAGCTCTTAGTTAAGCTATCTGCGATTATCTGTTTCGTTAGAACCTAGTGGACTTTAATCCGCCCTTGTTGGTATTCCTGGCGCAGCCAGTGGCTATGGATATCAACGTGCCGGAGCTTCGTGACGAGCTTCTCGAGATCGTTGGTTATCAGCTTCACGGTCTGCGTGTTGTCGCATTCGATGATAACGGTATCTATTAGGCGCACCTGGAGTGCTTTGAGCAAACGGCTTATGAATATAGCTTCTCGCGCTGCCGCTGACGCCGCGAGCAACTCGGCTTCAGTCGTGCTAGTCGTTACGGTCGGCTGTTTTAATACCTTCTAGGCTATCGAGCCGCCGTATAACTATATGATATACCCTTGAGAGCTCTTACGGTCGTTGCGATTGTTAGTAAACGAGGTATCGCTCGTATAGATAAAGACATTAATATACGGCCTTCCTCTAAGCCTGATCCTATAAGTCCTTGTCCTATAGAGATATTATAGCGCCCGGTTTGCTACCTCTTGGTGGCTTTGATCCGGGTTGTGATTATGCCTTACGAGCCTAGATGAAGCAAACGCTATATCCGGTCTCGTTAATACGGCTATAAATAGCAGGCTTCTAACCTTCTTTTAATATATTAGGATTATCTTCGCGGTAGCTTATATGCTCGATGGTATTAGCTCGGTCTCGTTTATCGGCGTATTCGGGAGCTTCGATAGATCTAGTTTAAATTAGTAAGCTATCTTATTAATATACGAGTCTTAGGTCAGCCAGATTGATCGCTTAGCTCTGTTCCTGATAATATGAATCCCTAGGAACCACTGCGGCTCTCCTAGGTCTTTAATCTTATAGCGGTCTCGAAGCTTTTATATCGCGTCTTCGGCTTCTGCTATTACCGTTAATAGAAATGCCTAGATAATATCGTTAATAAAGAAGAAGACGATCACGGATCCTTTCTATATCGTATAAGGCTCTTACGGTACCCGTTAAAAGCCTTATTCCTCGAGGGCCTTCGTAAGCTCCTTCTGCTATAGTAGTGGTAACTTTCGTAGGCCGTAGAGGGCCTTACGTAGCCGTAGCACTCGTCCGTAGCTTTTAAAGCCCGGCGGGGGCCGTATAAATACTAGCTTATTAAGTATGTAGTTTATAAATACGTTTACGGTATCTATCTACCGTAGCTCGAGGTCTTATTCTACGGCTATCGCTATTAGGATCCTGAACGAGTTCGTAGCTAACGTTATTGCCCTCGTTAGTAGGTCTCCTTTAGTCTGTTGGTTACCACACACAACGAGTCTCGCCTTATATTTAACGAGATATCCGTGCTTATTGGTTTTATACGTAAATACCTATATATAGCCGAGGACCTGATGGTCTTTAGCTTAACTCTAGGGTACCTCCTCGAAGGTCTGTTTTTACTCGTGTGATTTAAGATAATCCCTCTAAGCCTAACGGAATTCCTATTTAAATAAATAACCTTTGAGATCGCGATATGTTTTTAGGGCCTCTAGTAGTTACCGCTTATAAAATTTCTTCGGCTTAAACTTACGGCTAGTTATAAAAGCGCCGTGGATCGGATCGTTAACTAGGATCGGGATAAAGTCCTCGAACCTACCTTTTTGATCCTATTAATCGCTGGATTGGTCTGATAATATCGGTAGCTTAAAGGGTACTTTCTTTTCCACCCCCTCGGCTCGAGCTATCGGAAGGTATATATTAAACGCTGCCTCTAGCGGCGGTTCGAAGTCTTCTAAAGGTAGAGGCGTGATATAGACCTCTTCTAATTGCCTCGCTAGCTCGAGATTATTATCCTTATTATATTCGTTATCTTAGTCTTTAGGATTATCTTCGTGATCGGGTTCGAATTCGATAACCGATTCGTTAGTTTAATCTACCTCTACGATCGTTTGTTCGTGCGTTCTCTCGGTCTCTGATAGCTGGATCTGATTAACTAGCTCGTTAATGCTCGTGAGCAGCTCGGGTGTGGTCTTATCGCTGTCGAAAAACGTGCCCTTATCGAATATTATATCTCGTGTTGATATTACTTTTCCTTAGTATAGAATCTATACTCGGAAGATATTCGATAAATCGTAGCTAATAAGATAGCCTATATAAGCCCTTGGCTCTAGCTTTTGAAGTTTGTTTTGTTTGAGCTTTATATCTACGGTTATCGCGTAGGCTCTATAGCCGTATGCCTTAAGATATACTAGCTATAGCTTCTTTCCGTAAAATAGCTCGAAGGGGCTTTTCTATTCGTTCCGTTAAAGCGGCGTATGGTTCTTAAGGTAGACTGCCGCTTTAACTATCTCTCTCTAAAGGTTATACGGTAGATACGTAGCTATTCGTATTGACCTAGCTTTGGCTATAAGCGCACCCCCTGACCTCTCGGCGCCGCTGTTCTAGGCAGGTATGATTGGTGATAACGGATAAAAGGATATACCTCTTCTTCGTAGCTAGGTTAAGATCCGATTCGTTAGAAGCTCTCTGTCTGATCTAATAATCCTGATATAATAGCCGTAGCGTTGACTTATCTAGTTAATATAGTCTTTGATAACTCGAAGGTGCTTTAATTACTCCCTTAATCTTATGAAATAGGGTGTGATAAGCCCTGACTAGGCGTCTGTTATGAATAGGATCCGTTTGAAGCTATTATAGTCTTCCTCTAGGTCGGTCTAGTCGATCCACACCTTATAACACGGGATATCCTTCTCACGGGCCGTTGGCCGCCTCGAGATCTATTGGTTTATCTTCGCCCGGCTGTAGGTTTCGCATTCGGCTGTTTTAGGTCCTTTGAGCCGGACTCCTAGCACTGCTTGAAGCTTGTGTAGTGTCATTGGGCTCGGATGTCCTAGCCTTGCGTGCTATAGCAGTCCGTTGCCGATTGCCGCAGGTCTCGGGTTTCGTGATGTGATTCTCTGGCGTTGAGTGTGGAAGGCTGCTGCGGCCTGTGGTTGATAATAGATGACGTATTGGTTATGCTTCGTAGGCACTCGATCTTCGAGCTTTCGTGCGGAGACTAGGTTCGTAGCGAATTCGGGATAGTAGGCAGCATTCTTTAACCTAAGCCTCTATGTGCTACTATTTGTACGAGTAGTCGGGAGATAAATCGTGCCGTAGGCTCGGATAGGCACCTCTGACGTGCCCGCGATAATAACCTCGTCTACCGAGGCTTTCCTGATATTCTTAAACCAGTTAAGGTTATTGAAGATATATAGCGTGGCTCCTGAGTCAAGGATCGCGGAGTTAACTAGCGGGTATGATAAACCTGCTTCGAAGGCTTGGTTGATCACCTATACGCTATGTACTATCCCTACGATCTTGCTCGTGCTACTTATTTGTTGTTATAGACTTATTAATCTTTTCGTTATTGTGATTTCGTTTACTTTCTTCCGTAGCTTAAGGTCGGCTTCGATCGCTCTTTTAGCCTTACGGGCTAGGTAGTCGTTCCTCGTAATACCTTAGGGCCGTTGATCTTTAAAGACATACTAGTAAGATAATAAGCTATGCCCTATCTTTCTATAGGCTTTATATCTAGTGCTTGCCTTACCTAATAATCTTCCGGCTGATATATAAGCCCTCTGCCTTTTACGCCCTTATGGTACTTCGGTCTTAGTCTCTTTATCGTTAATAGCTCCGTCTACTAGGAACGCTCCTCCTCGTACCGCTCGCGGCTTGATCTTATAGCGCTAGGTCTGTAGCCATTCCCTTAGCTCTTATATAACCTTCCTATATATATAGATTATTAGATCGGATGCTAGGGATATAGCGTCGCCTATGGGTAGCTAGATTGCCGTAATTAATCCAGCCGGTAACTAATATCTAGCCTCTTGACTAATAACCTACTGTAAAACCTTATCTAGCCGGATAGCTGCGCTTAGGAATACTTATATATAGGTTATTATTATCGGCTTAATCGCTATTATAATATCTCGTAGCTACTAGCCGCTATACGTTACTAGTAGCTTATATCGGAATACCTTCGTGATTATATCTTCTTATCGGTCTAGCTACTAGGGTAGGCTCTTAAGATCTCGTAGTCCTCTAAGGGCTTCGCTATATTTACTTATAGTTTCTCTAGCTATAAACCCCTATATTAGTCTTATTAATTTATATAGTTACTTTATTATCTCGGCCGGACTCTCGACGTCTTATATTATTATTCGAAGTCTCTCTGATGCACTAAAGGCAGATCAAACAGGTGGAAAAGGATGATCAATTCAAACGTCCTTGGGCAGCCAGTCGGCCAGCCTAAATAGGCATGGCGCGGCTGCTCCTCGGATCGTGTGCGCGCAGCCTGATTGGCTGCGGCGTTATCAATGCTATCTTATCGCTATCGTACCTGTGCGTGTACGTGACCAGCACGTGACACCCACACACAGCGTAGATGCATCTTGGTTGAATGGCCACACAACCTCCAAGTGTATCACTCTCGCTAATCGTCGTGATAATAGCCTCGCGGGCTTTCTTTAGCTCTACTTTCTACTCTTTGAAGTCTCGAAGGTCTTATTCGTAGCTCTTATAGAGGATCTTATACGCCTTTATCTAGTTAGTAGATAGGTTCGTAATACTTATAATATACGTAGCTATGTCCGAGGCCGTTAGTCTGATCGGCTTGCTAAGAACCTCTCCTTCTGGCTCGATCGGTCGGATAAGACGCCAGGTATCGGGATCTAGCTTATTTCGTAGGATAGTAATCTAGTCGTCCTAATTCTTAGGGCCCGTTAGGATAACTATAGCCCTTCCTACCTCGGTCGCGCGGTCGGTGGCTATCGTGTAGGTGTTGCGTTAGAAACACCAAGAATGCAGTGTGTAGATAGTGATCTAGTAGCTTGAATAGCTTCAGTTAATGCACTTATGACGGCGGAAGCGATACCGGGCTTATAACTATCATAAGGCCTGATTGTGTTGTATTGATTGATGTTCTGATCGAGTGTCCTACAAAATCCCTCAAGCTGTAAGCCCCTTACAAAATCCTTCATAGATCCACACCACACCAGCCACACATTATCCACACGCTATCCAACAGAGACATGCACTAGACAAAATTTAAATCAGGCAAATCTTTCTAAGTTCGAATTTTTCCACAAAGTCGGCGCTGCAGAAACGACTCTAAGGTATGCCCTAAAGGTGGCCAGCTTTCGTTTGTATGAAGATAGTGATGAACAACAGCTCAGAAGAGAAGGAAGATGATGAGTTCTCTATCTGAAGAACATGCTGATGCTATGGAAAAGAAGGAAGAACGCGATAGCGCGAAGATACTGCCTTTGAGGGCAGCTGTAGGCCGAATGTGTGGCTGACTAATTAAGGCAAACCTGCCTGACAAATAACACCGCCTCTCAGGCTCATAATAAGGCCATCAAGACCTCCAAAAACAATACTTATAAATAAATCTATAGTGTTTTTTCTTTCGTAATTTATACGTTCGTGATTATTACTACGTGCGTTTATTTATTTATTAGTTATGCCGAGTAGTCGGTAGAAGTTCGCGTAATTCGTACGAAGGAGAGGTTTAGTGAGGCTATCGGTAGCTATATTAGCTATACCGACCTAGTTAATCGTGAAAGTGCGCTTCTAAGTTATAGCGATAATCTATTTAAACCTAATATTAATATACCTCGTGCGTGCCGCTTACGAAGGATTAAAAACGGCATATTTAGCGTTCTAGCTATTAGTATATAAGAGTATTAGGGTCACTTATTAAGCCGCGCCGAGATCGTGAAGTATATCTCGAACCTAGATAGTAGCCTAGCCGGCTAGGGTTAGGTTAATAAACTCTACCTTAGTCGATAATAATATTACTAGACTTTGCTTCTTTGATTTCTATATAATAAGACTATTTATAAGGTATACTATAAATCCTGCCGTGGAAATACGGTTATAGGGATTATCTACAAAAGATATATCCGCGAATATATAAAGCTTTAAGTCGCGGGGATTATACTTACCTCCGAGCGTAATACCTATATTCTTTATACCGTTAAGATACCGCGATAGATACTTAAAGATCGTACTATAAACTTCCTTTAGGCTATTATTAGCCTCGTATAGCTTATTAACCGTATATACGATATCAAGGCGGGTACTAATAGATAACTAATTCAGGCTACCGATACGCTTAAGCTACTATTTCGGCTATATAATATTAGGAAGTAACTTCTAGTTAGATAGAAAGGTAGTCTTTAGGGGCTAGGGAGTCTATACTAAGTATATTCTAGGATTAGCGAACTTCGCTATTAATCCCTCGGTATAGGTGGTCTAGTGGATAAAGATAGTACGGTTATTCCTATTACGGGTGAATTAAAGGCCGAGGAACTACTTAACCTCTCTAATACGCTTTATATTAAAGATACCTTCTAAGGCGATAAGGACTTCCTCGATAAGTAACTTATAAGGGGCTGCGATAATTATATTATCTATATAAATAAGGAGCTTCACTCTATTATCGCGGATAAAGATATATAACTCTATATCAAAGGGCTTAAACCCTAACTTCTTAAGTTCTTTAGTAAGGTATTCGAACTACTACAATAGAGCCTTACGTAGGCTATAGATAACCTAGTTAACCCGAAGGACCCGGTCTATACCGTCTAAGTATCCCTAAGGTTATTTAATAAATATAGGCCGCTTAGCCCCGGCGTATAAGAAAGCTATAACGAAGTCGACTTAGAACTATTCGTCGTTAATAATCGCGATATAAGTACAAAAGATCCTAACTAATACTATATATATAACTATAGCATAAACCGTGATTAGAGTATAATACTCTCCGCGTTCTATATCCTTACGAGCGATAAGGCGTGCCTTAATAAAAGGTTCGGCGTCGACGGGTATTTTCTTTATATAAACCTATCGTATTAGAATCACTAGCGAATCAAGTCGGTCCACTATAGTAAACACGCCACGCAGTACCATCGCATCGAGCTCCCGTTACTCGGCCGGTCGAATAACCTTATCGTAGTCGGAACGCTTGATAGCCTGGTGCCAATTCTTAGGCATATCTATTAATACTAGCAGGGATATCTAGCCAGCCTTAATAACTAATAAGCAGAATATGCGTAACCCTAGAACCTTAACGTCTCGGTCTCGATAAAGGTCTATAGCCATAAAACCTCCACGCTTACCTATAGTATGTAATTACTTATAATTAACGCGCTCGGTCCTTCTGCCTAAGCGACGTAGAGGTGCCTTTTCTTCGTTAAAGGCTCTAGGTATTCTTAGTCTATTATTATAATTATTATAATTATCCTACTAGTCGGGTGGGTTAGTAAGTAATTGATCCTCTAGCATACGGGCAATCTTATCCTTATCTAGATCGCTGTCGGCAGTAGGCGTTAGCTCTAGGGTTATAGGAGTATAAGGCTCTCTATCCTTAGGTGAAGTCTTTATTAACAGCCGAGGCGTGATATCGTTAGTCTAGCTGTCTGCTTAAGGAGTGTGGTCCTCGCCTTATAGTGATTCCTCGGGGACTAGGTAAGTCGTAGGTTCAGACGTATAGATATCCTCGTTCGTGAAGACTATACGGCCTTCTTCTACTATTTCTAGGTCAATAAGGGTAGCTTCGAATTCGAAGTCTTCGATATCCCTTATCGACGGCGTGGACTCGATAAATCGTATATCGCGGGCCCGAATAATACGCTTAAGGCTAGGTATCTAGATCTTAAAGATATAAGTATATACGCCTTTAATACCCACGAGGCGTCCTTTCTAAGCGCGCGGAGCTAGCTTTTCTAACGCCTTACGCCGTTCCTTTAGAATACGTACGTAGGCTATATATCCCTAGGTACGGATAGCTCGAAGGTCGTATTAGTAGTTAAGACCTATAATATCGAATATCTTCTTAATCGGCGGCTCCGAATTATCGTTAGCCGCGGTCGGTATATAGTTTATAATATAGGCCGTATATTTAATTACTAAGGGCCATAAGTATTAAGGAATATTAGCGTTAATATAATCAGCCCGTGCCGAGTCTATTAAAGTACGGCCGGCACGCTTAACCTTACCCTAGTGGGTAGATATATAAGGGGCGCCTATCTTAACGATAATACCCTTTGCCTTAGCCTAATTAACCAGGCTATTAATAAGGAATTCGGGTGCGTTATTATAATAAAAGACCTGAACTTTAAAGCCTCTAGAGGTATTCTCGATAGCGGCTATCTAATCCTTGATTTTCGTGGCTGCCTTAGACTTCGCCGCCACCGACTTCACCTAGTGGTAGTTAGTATAATATTTAATTAAATATAGTAGGAACTTAGCGCTATTATAGCCTACTAGCGTGATCGTAATAATATCCTAATAGATATAAGATAGGAAGGATAACTATTAAACAGACGGCGATCGGTTGACTATTTGATCTGCCTTCGCTAACTAACACGCTTTATAGTAGAAGTTAGCGATACTATTAGGGTTAATCCGAATTCTAGCCAAACAGCAGGCCTTAAGGATACGATCCTTAGATACGTGACCCAGGCGGCGATATATTAATACGTATTCGATATCCTAGGTTATAGTATTATAGGGCAATACCACGAAGTTATATTACAGCTATTATTTATCCACGTATAAGATAGCGATATATTGCCTCTATTCGTATTCGCCGAGGACTATGCTATTATTCTTATAAACTAGGGTATTATAGATACTATCTATAATAATACCGTTCTTACGTAAAACGCCTAGACTAAGTATATTAGCGGTAGCTTCGGCTGCGAAGTTAACCTCACGAAGATATAAGGTACCTCCCCCGGTTATATAGACTTCGGCCGTGCCGATCGTAATTACCTATAAGCCTTAGCCGTTATAAGCCGTTATACTATCTAGTCGCGATAGTTCCTTAAGGTATATAAAGTAAGAACGGTTATTAAGCACGTATATACTATATCCTAAGTTAACGATAAAGTCTTCCTTAGTAATACCTCTATTAGCAAAAGGTTAGCTATTAAACGATATAAATACGAAGCTTAAGTTATACTATCTCTATTTTTATAATTACCTTTCGAATTAAAGGCTAATATACTAAAAGTATTAATAATTCTAGCGTTAGCCTTAGACTTATTTTTATTATTCTAACTATTCTAGTTAGATAACTTTCTATATCTATTACTGCCGCTATTATTATTATTATTATTCCTTAAATAGTTATTATTTAGCCAGCCTTTAGGAGCCTTCTCGGGGTAAAGTTTCTAGTATTTTTCGCGAGTATATCAACAAGCACGAGGGCGCACCACATAACCATAGGACAGGATCTCGTCCTTATCCGTGGTATTACTACCAGGGTTAGCAGCGGTATTACTGTCACAGCTGGTCAAGAGCGGGGACCCACCCTGCACCTGGCAGTCACGTGAACTCGCGCCTGCCTTTGCATTTTGT
>NW_026251024.1:0-40770 GCF_022114955.1 Emericellopsis cladophorae
TTGTGGAAGGAAGGCCTTTTTTCGTTGGGATGCCCTCAAGCCGACGCCTCAAGCGACTACGCGGCACATCGAATTTCCTCGCGACGGCTGCAACTTTGGCGTCAGGATGGTGATCGAAATAATTAATAGCTTCTTGAACGCGTAGTTCAACGCCGCTTATCGCAGCCGGAGGTGTTGTTGGCGGCATTGTCGCGAAAAATAACACGAAGGTGATGAAAAGTGGCCGTTGTGGTGTCGAACACCACCTTATGAGAGGTGGGGCGCGGCACGAGTAGCGCGAAGATGCTGCCTTGTGAGGGCAGCTGTGGGCCGAATGTACAGCCTGACCAATCAGGGCAGTGGCTGGCCTGCCACACGACACAAACGTCATACGACAGCCGCTCGGGCGGCCTAAATAGGCCTGGCGCGGCTGCTCTTCGGATCGTCTCGACGCAGCCTGGTTGGCTGCCACCACATATCTATGCCACCTACACGTGACCTCCGAGTGCCGCGTTTGGCAACGGTGACGCATCCCCAACTGGGTTGACCTCACAACCTCAAAAGTGTATCACGCGTGGATACAATTCCACTGAACTCTGGACGATCGCCAGCGAGTAATGGCCGCATGGAAGTCCAGAGCAAGCAAAGAATTGTGTGCGCGATCACCTCGCACACGGCCGGAAATGGTTGCAGCTATGCGGCCAAGACTATAGAATCTTGGCATTCATCCCCTCAACTCGAACAACGACCACAAAATCAAGAAAAAAGAGTATCTCGCGCTCAATGGTGAGGCGCTCGCGTGCGATCAATTGGTGAGACACTTTCTTCTTCTTTTTTGTCTCCTTGGTGAGGAATTTGGGCCGAAATTGTCTCTTTGCTGAACTGTTGATGTGGGTTCCAGTAGTTTGATTCTACCGCGAGGCATCCTGCATTCAACCATGCCTGGCTAACAAATCAACACAATATCACGATACGCCCCATTCTAGGGACAATACTATAGCTCTTCTGGAGTAGCCACACTAGCAAGTCTATTGTTATCTCTGTTGGCCTATCAAAACTTCCATAATGCCATTGCCTCTTTGTCCTTGTCCCACAGCCTCGAATGTTGGAGTTTTGGCTCGGTTGTTCCTAAAATTATTTTTATATTATTATTCTACTGCTTTATATTAATCGCATAAATGACCAATCTGATCGGTGCTTGGTCTTGTCTTCTCCCGAATCGATAGTCACGCCTCTATCATTACCTACTCCTGGTTTCGTTATAATGCAAACTGCCGGCCCGATGACTTTCCCAGTCTGACAAGGGTCATCCACGTTTCCCATAGCTTCAGAATAACATCCAACGTTCCTAATAGCGAGCATTGTCGTGAGCTGAATGTCAGTAACCACTGATTTGGACATGAACGATATCGAATCATTCGGTTCAACGCTCCAGAGCGGTATTAGTATGTCATTGGCCTGCAACTGTTTGGGACCAATGCCATAACCGCTTTTACGTCCTGAAACCTCAAGTTCCACGACACAAAATTCTGCTTGAATGCAATCAAGTGTTCAAAGCCAGTGCAATAGCTCTTGGATTCCCGCCTTTGAGATTGTAAGGCTATTGCCAAGTTCAACTTCAAACTCTCCCAAACACCTGCTAGTGCGCTTTCTGTCGGCATCTGGATGGCGAAACTCCGAGACTGCTCTCAGTAAAGAAGCGAGCTTTATAAGATCTTCTTCATTGTTCTCCAGCCTGGGAAAAAGTTCCTTGATTGTGCCTACCACTTGTACTTGTCTGCAACCTTCAGATTGGTTTTGAGAATCAAATGTTCCGGTGCGCTTGACTTGATGACCTTCAGAGCCTGAAAATGACGTTCTCCAGTGGATATAAAGACTCTGATGAGAAGATCGAACCACAGCTAGCATACCATTCCCAAGAAAGCATGGATAGGGCTCGAAGGTGTCTGTATTTCGGATGCGTGTCAGGTAGGGGAGAGTACGTTTTCGAGGCTTCGACCAATCTGGGATCCATGAGGGGAATGAGGCGTCTGTCGGACAATCCAAAGCACCAAACTCGAATAGATGGAACAGTAGTTGCAAACTAATGCCATTTTCGTTTAGCTGGTACATGAAAAAGGTGAGATCCTGGTAAATTTCAGACCACGACTTTCTATAGTCCATGTTGAATCGATGCTGATGATGTACCAGGCTCCAAAGACAAGCGGCCCTATGAAAGTGCCATAACAGCTCCAGAATACTTAGCTGAGACGTTTGCCTGCCCAAGCTTGCCATCATTTTGACAGAATAGTCTGCCATGTCCAACCTTTGAAAGCGAACGGCAGCCAGCTGTATGGTATTCATAGGAATGGATTGACTGCCGCAGTACATATTGGCAGTGCGTGCTAGGCAGGCTTCTTGAATAACCCAACGACGCAGGAACCAAGATCGCTTGAAGAACTCATGAATGGCTCCAAGCGCAGTGAGATTATCACCAAAAAATTGTCCCATGATCAAAACGATCTTTTTAGCCATCGCGCTTTGCGTTTTCCATCGAGAAACGTCAGGGACAGTGCTGAGGGCTTTAAAGAATGCGAAGAGATCCGAAATGGTGTGATTCTCAGGCCCCAGCCAAATTACCACTGACTTGGCGTTTTCATAGATTTTACCCATATGGGGAATTTGAGCAGCTTTTTCTGTCTCGTCGAGCTGGTTGAGACATATAGCGTCAATCCACAGATAGCGTAAGCTGGTAGGTGCCCGAAAACGTCTCAACAGGGCATCCACGTTAGGTTGAATTTGTAGATATGAGACATCATCGTCACACCTGATTTCCAGCGTCTGGGTGTATTTGTGCCTTTCCCACGTATAGGATACGGCGAAGTATGCTACACAATGGTTTGACAGTTGATGTTCGGCGATTTGACATGAGAGTGGAGCACAAATGTCAGTGGCCGGATCCAGGTGCATCAGTCTTATTGTATTGGGTTCAGAGAGAGACTCATATTTATAGGTGTTGAAAAGAGGCATTTTAACGCTGAAACCTTTTGAGTACTAGATCGAATATGTGAGTTTCTGTCACTGACACGGAAGAACTGGGCTTTAAAACTATTGCTTACCTACCGCCCTTCCCCATTGAGCCCGAACAAGGCAGCCGGGGCATCACTTTATGGCTGTTTGTCTTGTCACAGCCCCGCTTGCACTTTGCATAGTCCTATCAGGAAGCTCGTGACAGGTAGATTGTGCAAATTGAGTGGCGGTGATTGGGTCCACGTGTGCTGTCTTGCCAACGCAGTCGAGCTGAACGCATCCGAGGCGGGGTATGCATATCTTGTTGGAACCTCAAACCAACTTGGATATATCATACATCAAAAATGATTATGCTCGCCAAGGGAAGGCAGGAAGGTAAGCAGCTCTTCGTACCTCTTCTCACCGCGCCGGGTGGTGATAACAGAAAATACACTCTCTGGGCCACATTAGACTTGAGGCTCATGCCGGCGAGACATAGGAAGGTTGAAGATGGAAACACACTATGCAGACATACATAGTGAAGCAGGCGGCAGTGCGTGATTAGCTATGGAGTGATATCTGTTGTTAGCCGTCGTCTGAGTCCCGCGCGGACGACGCAGCTAAAGCAACCGCAGCCTTATGCAGTCTATAAAGGGGGCATCAAGCACAACTAGACTACAACGTTGGAAACCGAACCCCGCTCTTACCCCTCCACTCGGGCTGAGCTGTTTAAGTTTCGGGTGCCAACCTCGCTGCCTTTCTCTACTAAGAACACGTCTACGATAACTCGACCGTCTTGATCGAGCAGTTCAAATGGCATCTCAAATCCTAGGAAGATGTGCGACCTGCGAAAAACCTACTACTATGCGATGTGCGGGGTGCAAAGATGCACCGGAGTATTTGGCTGGCGATTCTCTGGACACTTTCTACTGTGATCGAGATTGCCAGATCAAAGCAAGAAAGACTCATAAGGAGAGGTGTCGCAATATGTGCCGGCGAAGAACACTTCTACGCGCTGCTAAGGTCCTCAAGACTGCCTTGTTGGCGTACAGGGAGATGGTTTACGACCTTGATCTCACGAAGATTGAGAGCAAGGATGGCATACTGTGGCTCCACCAGATCCAGAAAACAATACGTAAACGAGGTGTGTTTCCAGGTCATCTCACGGACAGTATCGAGTACAAAGAAGTGGCCCTTCTCGTCAATCAATGTACGACAGCCATGGCGCTATTGGGCCGTTTGACTCGGAAGCTGCAATCAGGTCTTGTTTTCTCGTTCCGATCTACTTCTGCATTAAACTAAAATTCGGCAGGGGTTCCTTCGATGTTGCAAATGGTGGATCTGCATATCGGCAAGCCAAGGTTTCCAGCAAAGCTGTACCCAGGGCCCGACTCCAGTGGCGTCCCCCACACGGTGGTCCTCGTAAATCGACTGTACGTCAGCGAAGCTTGGGTTATCGATACCACAGGTTGTCAGTACGGGTTCAAGGATATCCTCGTCCCATACGACAGGTATCTAGCAGAGAAACATTGTCATCTAGTGGGCGACCCCACCACATATACCGCGACGGAGACTAGAGACCTGGACTATTACTCCACGCTTCCCTTCATGAATAACACTCGCGCACAGCGGCAGAACATGGAAACGGAACGGAAAGCTCGATTGCATTTCGCCAAGTTTGTTGACGTGCAGATCACACCTGAAATATTGAAGGGATCAAGTCAAGCTTTTGATGACAAACGTGTTGGTTTGGAGTTGGATGTGAGGTCGCACATGCAAAGGTATAATGCCTCATAGACTCAAGACGATGCAGCGCTTGCGGAATCCTTAGAGGTGAAAGATTCACATACCCGGTGAACTCGTTGAGAAAGGGATTTGGCCCGTTTCCAGCTCTTGAAGATGAATTACATGTTTTGATTCTTCATAATTAAGGAAGTAGAGGCGGTCTCCGTAATATAAGCGTTCGTAGGCTTCAGTATACGCAGTTGGCGTGATTCGGGTGTGGCGCGGTTTGCCTTGCTTAATAGCTTCTCGAATATAGTTAAGAGTTTTGTCGGTGGCGTATCCTGAATCAAATTAGTCTGATAGATCGACAAGGCGCTCGGTTAGTAGGCGAGGCGGTGCTCATTGCTCTTATCACCCTTTGAATAGGGTACCTCAGCTTTCGCGATTCTCTCCGACATCTGAGGAGAGACGATCGTATTTCAAGCCTTTCGTTCCTCCACGAGGTACTTGATGAAGCCTTGAGTAGCTGCAACAGAGGTCATCATGATATTCATGACGACTCGTTCTTGTCTTGCCAAATTGCGACATTGAACCTAGCAGACTAGTTTCGAAACCCGGCACAGAGACGTCGAGACGTCACAGTGCATAGATAAAACAGAAATACTTTACATTGAAAGTAAGTGATATGTGCTATTGATCTTTATTGAACTTGTTCCTACCGGCAAACCAAAGTGATGGGGAACGACTATGACGCAAAACTTCTCAAGGGAGCCTTTCAAATCAAGGCTAAAAACGAATTGCGTCTTCTTGGACGTGCAGTCACGTAAGAACATGCCGCACGCACCATCCAAAACCAAGGGTTGCATTTTTTCCTTCTAAATACTAACACTGGCGTGCTCGTAAAGCTACTATCGCCTGCGAAGAGGGAAGGAGCAGTACCCCGGCCACAACATCATTTTTACTGATTCATTGTGAAGCCCGTCTGCTTCTTTTGCCATTCTCATGGCTCAAATGCACTCTTTGAGCCAGGCCACCATGCGTCTACATGAGCGAGTCGCAAATGCTCAAACTACAGACTAAGTCCCGAGTATGTGCCGATAGCAGTATCCAGTGTGCTGCCGAGTGCATCCGCCTCTTCCTGGAGATCCTGTGCGGCAGACTCGGCCATGTCGATAAGACTGAGCGCAAGCGTCTATTGAGCAAGTATTACGTTAGTGTATCCTGCTGGTGTCACTATGAAATTGGAGACTCACGTCGACGACACCCTCGACAGCGCGAAGAACTGATGCGACGGGTTGGCCAATGAAAGGAACTGTGCTAAAGAGGCCAGCCTTTCCAATCAGGATGTTCAGGAGTTCCTGGTGAACCTTGACAAACTATGTGCCAGAGATTAGTCCGGGCGAGACCCTCCACAAGACTGTATATGTGAGGTACTAACGGTTCGGAAAGCGTCAAAGATGATTGCGGATTCGTCCTCATCATAGGTTTCGGGATCCATGCCATCTGCAAAGGCGGTACCGACGCTCACAATTTCGGTGAAGCCCTGAATCACGGGCTAAATACGGGTTGGTCAGCCCAAATCTACTCCTGTCGTAAAGTCATGCGTGGAAAGACTCTCGGGGAAGTTGCCCTGGCCGAGGGTGAGAAGTGCGCCATCCAAAATGTTAAGCGACTTGGCGGGGGTTTGGAGGTCACGGGACAGTGTCGTAATCTGGCCGATGTTGTCGGCCACTTGCTGCGCAGGGATGCAGGAGGCGATGGTGGCCATGCCGGCGACGAGGAGAGCTGTGAAACGCATGTTGCTGGTGTTGCGATGTGAAGTGGGCCTGGGTGGACGTTTGGAACTTGGTATTGTCGAAGATGAATAACGCTAGCCGCGAGGAATATGGGTGAGAAGATGATTGTGCCGGAATGCAGGCAAAGCGCGGGTGGTTGAGGTGTACTTATACTCATACCACCAAGACTGATTCTCTTGCTAGCGATGGAGCTCATCGCGCAAGCAATGCCCACGTCATCAGACCTTTCCATGAGAAGCTAAAGCCGTGATCGGGATCGTCTGTATCTGTACGCAAGTCTCAGGTACGTGCCGCTTGTCTCTAGTGTCTGGAGGTCCAAGCTGAAGCTCGTGGTCCTTACGACTCGTCGGGGACATCATGGCAGTCAGGCTTGGCGACGGCCCGTGCGGTCGCGGCAGCCGACTGCAACGACGATCATCTGTAGCTAGTACGCTTATTGGCCGCCTATTCCCGATTTGGTGAAAGTGTCGGGATCGTCACTGTAAGTGCCGAGCTGAAGGGCCAGGCCAAGCCACTCTGGAGCCACAACGTATTACTTTTCCCGTCTTCTGCGGTGAGGAAACATCGGGTGGAGTATATGATTTGAGCTGAACCGACATTGGTATGCGGATATACGCAGGGCAAAAAGACGATGAGATGCAGGCGATGGTGCACAGAAAGTGCCGCCTCTCGGAAGATAGGATAATCTGCGCACAAGCATGGTTCCCTGATTTCTTCCCCTTGCTAGTGGGCTCTGGTGGCTATTATGCCCGCCCCCTTGACCTTCCGTAGAACCACGTAGCCGCCGATACTTCTATGTGAAAATTCTGTACTATAATCGCGGTCTTTTTTTTTTACAACAGAGTCAAGGATTTGTTTCACTGTAAAGATTCTTAATTGTAGGGAGCGTGTGCATGATCTAGTACCTGGAGTAGTGTCGTAGGCCGTTGGCGACCGGTCTTACGTGTTTGGAGAAAACTGTGAATGCAAGACCGCGGGCAAAAGTTGCGCCACCTCGTTCGTAGTACTGGTAACACAGAACAACGACATCATAGAACTTCGCCAAGACGTTCATGGAGCCGGCGTACCATTTCAGTTGCCTGCTGCACTGTCGTCAGGGATCAGTCGCCCGGTGAACTGATACGACGAGCAAGACTGGGGAGGGAGGATTGCGCCACCAGACCATCCGCCCGACTGGTAGTGGCTATGCCTAGCCGTTGCTCCGTAGGTAAAAGATCAGGCATTGAGCGCATGACGCACGATTCATTTAGGCGTGGGACCTCCCCCTATAGGATAGTACCGGGACCGAATCTTACCCCGTCTGCCCTCTGTCCCGCATTTGTGGTCTGGCGGCCAGATCGGCAGATCAGCCGCCACACATCCCATCGCCGGCGAAGAGCACGTCAAGCGATAGCTATAAGATCATTAAACTTTACAGGTATAGGTTCACGGTTCCATGTCTGAGGTTATACAAATCATCTTCGGATGATGCTGCTGTCCTGAAGGACAATCCTTATCAGTGGTTGATCAGCTGACGGTGAGGACCAGTGGTGAGAAGGATCAGCATGTTCGACAGAGTGGCTCATCGTTGCTTTGAAAGGGGCATCACGAGACTCACAGCCCTGAGGTACACTCATTACCTGGTCGGTTCAGAGCTCGCTTTAGAATCCTGCACCAGCCCGGAGAGCACTAACATAAACTCGGCATCCAGGTACATGTGTGACAGACGCTCACATATTCTCGCCCTGCTCCGCTAGGAAGCATGCACTAGTTTCACGTGTAGGGCCCGCATACACCAAGTGCGGCGGCTTAATCTCGAGAACACCATTGCAGATGATGTCGCTCCGGTTACAGAGAACCTTTGTCCTGTCGGCCGGGTAGTTTGGAACGAGTCCGTTGTTCTGGAAAATTTTGCTTTACCTGAAGAACACGACGTCCTTGAATTGCTATTTGACGGCGGCGTCGAGATTGCCCACGGCGGCGGCGATAAGGGCAGCACCCACGCTGTAGCCGTCCGCAACAATGTCGCTGCCACGGGCACTAGTCGCGAGCTGGGTTGAAGAGACGTGTAGCCTCGTCGATGCCGGCCTGCGAGGTGCCCAGGGACAGGTTGCTGTCGTGGATCGCCGCCTTGCAAGGTACCCCGACGCCTTGCATCCAAAGGCTGTCCACGTTGGGCTTCAGGCCACTGGCTAAGGCGGGCCCGGTGGTGAAACCCCATGCTTCCTGTCAGTTTCTGGCTGTTCAGGAGCAGATGGGCATGGAAGGCTTCATTCCATGACTGTGGGCGCGCTCAAGCGCCCCTACATGACATGCTCCGAGCGTTCTGCCTCTTCAGCAACCACAGACAGTGCCACGACAGCCGCGACCCTAGCTGAGCGAAGGATGGCACGCGGCTCTCGCATCCGTGAGAAGTTGCAGCGGAATCTGTACGCTACCAAGATTACCAAATCACAAGTGCCGAAGCCCAGCTTTGCCGCGGAGGATTCGGCCGACTCGCCTGTGCTGGGATGGTTTGCGCAGCCGAAGGCGGCAGCATTGTCCCGGAAGCCTAACGAAGCATCGAGTGTTGCGTATGTGCGCCAATTAGCCACATTCAGAGCACATGTGGAATTCCCCTTCGGCCTGTTTGATACTTTTTATACAGGCGCGCCATTGCGAGGGTGAGTACCGTGGGGCCGGAAAGGATTGAATAAAATAATAGACGTACGTTATGGCGGGTTGATAAAAAGCGGATGCAGGAGAGTAATTATACATCGAAATATTCGAATCCTAAACCGCGACGGGAATTATACGCACGGATATATATACATGCAGATTAGTGCACAAACTTTATATGATTTACCGCACATGAATAATAAAATAACTAAGGGACTAAAACTCAACTACTTTCAGACTATTCTATGTCTTTTATTCAACTATGTACTATTTCTATTATGCGCTAAGGAGACTCTTTACTATATCGCTACCGTGCTTTTTGCATGAGATATATGTTTATATATTTATCAACTGTTATTTTGGCTTTATGTGCGGCTCTCTTAGATAAACGTTAGTATCTCGCAAGGGAAACATATACTCTATATATTCAAGAGCATATATCTCCCGGTCGACAATCTATTATTCTTTTCAACGCTCTTTGTGTTATATATTTTTCAATAAGCAGAGGTTAGTATGTGTGTGGGAGTTTGGAAGAGCCCTAGGAGTTTTTCGCGTTTTAGTATGCACACATAGCTATTAGTCGTCCAAAGTCATCGTGCCGTAGTTCTTTATAAGGAGCCCTACGCTCTATTACTGTGTTGGGCGGAACGACAACGCAGCAGGAAACGTATCAGGGCCGCTAGGCTCTGCCTACCCGATAGGAAGATGGGTGATGCCAACGGGTGTGGCTGCCATGTGTAACGTCGATTGCCAACGACAACCGCATCGTTGGGCGTGGAGGTTATCACAAAGGCTGCCGCCACGGCTTCACGAACAACAACAACAACGCAGCGCATCTACGCTCTCGAGACCGATTGGAGGATGTGGCAGAGGTCCTGAGCAATGATTCGACGGGTCTGCAGAGGTGCCAGGCCCGCAGCCTGGGTTGTGGTTGTAGGTTAAAGTATAAAAGTAATAAAATTCAAATAAAGAGGGCAAAAGGTTGATTAACTAAGGTCATGGAGCGTAAGGCTCCTTATAAAGGACTATGGCACGATGACTGTAAACGACTGATAGCCATGGGCGCATACTGAAAAGCGAAAAATTCCGAGGGCCACCCCAAACTCCCACACATTACTTTGGTCAATTAACCTTCCCTCTTTCCACTTGAATTTTATTAGCGTTTTTACTTGCCCTGTAATCCAACACTCGGCTGCAGGCCTGGCGACCTTGTGATCTAATATCCCACCGTAGGCCATCGGTGGTTCACCCATTCAGGAAGTTCAATTGCAGCTATATTAACTCATAGGTGGATTGACTATGCATCTGCTCCCTGCATGACCCTACTCGATATTCCTACTTCTGCCGGCGAACGACTTCCTTTGACCAACTCGCCGCTGCCCGCTGACGTTTCAGGCCAATCAATGATACAGGCCGGACCCCTTCGTAGCCAAAATCCCAACATCGAGTCAGCCGATCCCTACGGCTCTAACCCTGGTCATCCTTTTTTCTTTTCTTTTTCGTGTTGCTTAGTGACTCAGCAACTTCAGTGATGATATGCAGCGGGGTTCGGCTCTGCACTCAGAGCTGCCTGTTTCTATGCTGTTTGTCAATGTGGCGCTTGAGGTTGGATGCACCCCTGATATAGGTGTCGCAGCCTGGCCGCGGACATGTCCCGCCCTCTGCAGGAATTTCGTTCCTTGAATCGCGAGCAAATTGTGGATGATGGGTGCGAACATGGCGAAGCATTTTATTTCGCTCGTAAAACATTGATTGGCATACGAAACGGCTGCTGGACCCCGACGGCCTGTCATTGGTGGCACATATGATCGATGGCGGCATATGGTCCTTCTTGAGGTGTTTGCTACACACAGGTCAGAGATGCAAGTATGTGGGATTAGAGACGAGTCTGGCTGATCTTACTGGAGCTCTGTAGGCCTTGGAAACCAACGTCCACAACCTTCCCGTTCACAAGGGATCTGTCCGTGGTGACTAGGATTTGAAGCAGTGGATTGCTGCCTCGTAGAGGGTGAGGAGCTGCGTCGCGAAGACTCGTCTTCTCTCCCGTGTGTCATTGCTTCATTCGCCTACAGCAATGATGCATCGCCACCTGGTTGAGATACTTCCATCCCGCTCACGTACTGTGGCGACTCGAAGGTTCTGTGGCCCGAATCGGAGGAGTACGAAAGGTGAGAATCCTGCGCTCGCTCCTCTCCCGAAGGGAAAAGAGTAGGGTCGCTGGCTCCTGGACGAAAAGCATAAGCATGGCCTGAATGCGTCCAATTACCACTGCGAGTCATTCTCTATATCAGCTTTTTGGAAGGTTTTGGGAGCTACAGAACAGATGTTGATCAGTATTGCCGCTCGTCTTTTTATCTTGGGTTGCACGAACATGTAAGTCGTGACTTCGGTCAAGTCGGCCGGTGTTGGTCAGCCAAGTGCGCGAATGAGATCTGAGTAACAGCTGAGGAAATTCGCACAAGATGGCTGTCACTTATGTTTGGGAATCTTAGACTCAGATTTTATGTGAGAACATGTCGTTCATCAGCCTGTTACGTGACAGCAAAGATGAGGATGTGGGGTTAGGTGCCGCGCCAGCCACTTATAGAGACGAGACGTGGGGTGGTGTCTTACGGAACTCGTCCCCATGGGCACGCATGTAATTGCACTCTTCTCAACCAATTCACAGACTGAGGTTCTGACCTTGCCCAGACCCAGCAGCGGGCGTAGAATTGGACAAAAGCTAGCTGGGTTGCGGGCACGAGCGACCGCAAGCCGGCCAGCGTGTGTGTGGCCCTGGCTCGTCTTCGACCAATCACCGCAATGGATCCATCCCGCGTCTACTAGTCGGGCACTTCAGCATTGTGGCTTGCAGGTTGCTGATCTCGAAATTCACCATCTACCTCATTGGGAACTTCTGCCAGTCTAAGATCTTCTAAATCCCACGCACTGTTGCGTGTTTCGGCATACGAGGCTTTCTAAGGCTCCCAATGGCATCATTGTTGGTCAATTTCCGTCAAGTCTGCCTTATCGCCATGTCAGCCTAAACCAACGCCCAACGCAGGTTTCTGTTTCTGAGGGTGGGCACACTATCAGCAAGACAACGCTGCGCTCCTAGGCAAACAATTGGTAGAAGTTCATGGATTAGGAAAGAAAGAATTGTTTGGGGTCTTCGAAGATGATCAGGCGGATAGGGTTAAGAGATACGTTGGAGGTGGCCATCTGTCTATATAAGACCAGGCAAGGCCACCGTCCTTTCATCGAGCCGACCAGAGCAGATATCGCAGAATCCTCAAGACTCTTCAATCTCCAGAATCATTCCATTTCATCTTTGCTTTAAGCATCAATTTTGTCAACATGGGCAGTTTCATCGAAAAGAAAGCCATCCAATTGGCATATGTCAGTTCACTGTTCACAGCGGTCAACAAAAGCTGTCGGCAAATGAACGGCATCACCTACACCTCTGGTGACACAGACGATGGGAGGGTCTTGTCTCCATTCGAGACCTTCTTGTGCAAGCTCGCCCAGATCTGTGACACCAAGAAAGGCGGCGACACCATTACAGGCATGGTTGCCTTGAAAGGGGACATTGGCCCCAAGTATCTGTTCACACTGAACAACGGCAAGAAGATGGAACTAGAGAGTACAAAGGGCTTTCTCGAGGGCATGCTCACGTTCGTCAGCATCAACCCGGACGGCCTGGACGTGAAGCCCCTGCAGAAAAAGGTGCTGTGGCGAATCCTAGAGTTCAACTTTCCGAGAGTAAAGTTCCATCTCAACCAAGTCGAGATTTGGGTCGAAAAATGTATCGGAAACTGCAACGCAGAAGCTGGCAAGTCATCTCTCATGCATTAATGGCGGGACACTGAGCTGACGGCGCAAGATTCAATTATCGTTCAGGCTTTGCAGGAGATCCAGACCAAGTCCCGCTTCCCTCGCGACATCACTGCCGGTGACAATCCCAAATTCAAGTGTAAGTGATGTTGTTATTGTTGCAGAGCACAGGTGCAAGTCAGTCAAAAGCCAGCAAGTTTTTGCTAACCGGCTATCAAATAGTTTTCAAAGACTGCGAGACGCTCATCAAAGCCATCCATTTTGCCAAAGAGACTGGCGCCAGCGAGGGCATCAATCGGTTTGCCAGCGCCATCGAGGCAGTGACTTCGCATCCTTGGTGCGAGCTCCGCCACTACCTTGGTCGGCTGTATTCGTATCGTCTGGCGGCTGAAACAATTGTGAAAGCTTCATTCCAGTGGCCTGAGCTGTTCAGGGGATTCACCGTCGAGTACATTCCGTCCAGTCGCAGGATCAAGCTCCCTCTAACGCAACCGGCGCCTTCCAAGATGAAGGTGATCCAAATCGCTTTCCCAGAAATGGACCTTGAAGAGTACATCGAACAGATTGAAGAGCTTGAGGAACATGGCTTGCAAGATCACCTCCAAGATGAGCTGCTCCGTCATAAGCCACTTCGTCAGTTTGTACATTGCGAGGTTCATCTACAGGACTTCCTCATCGGGGACAAGAAGACGGACCCGTCTCAGTACTGGAATAATTCCATGTTCATTGCGACCAGCAAGCCACCTTGTCGGCTATGCCACTACTATTTCAATGACATGGACAACGATTTCGAGGTCCAGTCTTCGCATATGAACGTCTACCCCAAATGGCGGCTCCCTTCAATTGGCGACGAGCAAGGAGATGATGCTGGGGAACAACAGAAAGAGCTTCTTGAGGACATCATCGAGCAGATGCAACAGGACATCCTCCGCATTGTCAGGGAGAAATTCCCCCAGGGAAAAAGGAACGACTCGCGTACGGAGTCACGAGGACTGACCACTGCGATGAGCAGCTACGAGGGAGAAGGGTCCGACATGCGAAGTTCGACTCAGTGGCCCACTCTAGCGGGAAGATTATCGCGTGGAAGCGACTTTGACATACGATCCATCCCAGAAAGGCTGGACGAGGACTTCGACTTTCGTAACCCGCACGGCGTTGGAGCCGCTGTGTGATAGTGGACTCCAGTACAGGGAATTAGTTTTTGGAGCATTAAGGCTCAAGTGCTGAAATTTGTTCTCCCCACACTGTGCCCTCGTAGAGTCAATATCAAGGTGCCTGTCTTTTCAGCTTTGGTGCGGCGGTGTAAGTGCAACTGTTGTGTGTCAGGCCCAGTGACTGTTGGACCAGTGACTGCCCTGATTGGTCAGGCTCCACATTCGGCCCACAGCTGCCCTCAAAAGGCAGCATCATCGCGGCATCGCGTTCTTCCTTCTTTTCATAGCATCAGCATGGTCTCCAGATATAGAACTCATCATTTTCCTTCTCTTCTGATCTGTTGTTCATCATCATCTTCATAGCAACCAGAACCCCCTCTCGACCCTTGCCCGCAAAAGTCATCGGCCCTCACGTAAGCACCCCTCCCCTGTAGCCATAACGTTTGTCGATGCCACGCCGGGACAAGCCGGGCAGGTTGCATGGGCATCTTTCGGCAAGTACGGCCGCTAGAACCACCTAGAGATCAATCAAGCAGGAGCCCCCCGCACCCAACTTCTGGCAGTAGTAGCCAGCAGTCCCACGGTTCAATACTCGCTCGCTTTGCAGTGAGGACTTCATCTGCAGGAGCGCCTGCCGTGAAATTCTCCATGACATGGTGTGGTCCGGAGTGTGATGCCAAGCATCCGGCATCACACTTCATCGAAACACGGTGGGGGATTCAGACGGCCGCAACACAATCTCAGACTTCTCTTATATGCGTATTCCCATGCACTCAATACAGGCGTAGCTTTAGGGATGGATGGTCGTGAACGGGGGCAGTGTGGCGCTTCTTGCCTGGCTCGTGCACAAATTGACACGGTCAGGTACGAGCAAAGATCCCAGTAAGATAATGTTTCATTGTACCGGGGTTGGTTTGGTAGTGTTTGCTAGAGAAGCTCAAGGCCAAAGCCTCAGTTTGCCTGACCTGATTCGCCGTTGGACAATCTGGACATGTCATCACTCCATCAGTCGATCGCTGATTCGCTCCTGTGAGGCAACCCGCGGCCACTTGTTTCTTCTGCTACAAGGCAACCACTACGTAAGTACCTGCGGTTCCTTTCGGGGTGGCAGCCACTACGAGTACAGGAGACTAAAGAGAAGGGGTGTGATTGCTCCGCCATCGATGCAGGCGCTTGCTGAGGGGTCCTTGTCGTGTGGCTGCGCCGCACTGGAGGATTGGAACTGAGAGGGTGTGGTGGTCCTGGTGGACCTGCCAACTCTGTGACACCTGTTTGGAGGCTCCACTTCGGACCAGGCCCCTCGTTGCCAACAACATGCAATGCGGCCACAGTGGGTCATCGGGGCTGCTTAAACCAGAAGCTGGAATGGCTGCATTCTGGCCCAGTCAATCAAACTGCCTCCGTACGTGAGGTGGTTTGAACACAACTGAAAGTGATTAAGCACTGCGGCAAGGATAGACTGATTTTGAACGTGACTGCACAATGCAGGCTGTGACTACGCCACAGTTTTATGGTTTTTGAAGGACGCAGGGAGAGTGGCAAGACTTCCCCTTGTTCCGCTCCAGGGTACATAGGACTGAGGTCGACGTCTGGGTTAGCTCGCATGGAAGTCAATGTAAGGCCGCCTGTCCCATGTCAGTTGGTATCAGGTGCGTCGTACGACTGAGATTCGCACCAATCATAGGGGAGTAGGGTGACTAGTCGGAACCGGCCATTCGTACAAATCGTCAGTGAGCAGTGAGCAGGGTGACTGGATCAAGGACCGGCTGTTAAAACGACCAGGCGGCATGCTCACATTGATGCGGTGTGAAACAACTGCCTCAGGGCCTTCTGACATGCATGTTCCGAAAGGGGCTGTGTGACTAAGTGTAGTTTCAAGCTCCAAATTTTGTGGAATATCATAGAATGCTCGTGGTTGTTCCAGTCCCAAAGCTTGTGGGCCTTGGAACGAACGAGTGTGCTCGCGTCGATGATCGCCCCTAGTAAGTCCACAAATCGCCGGGTAGCCCCGCGACCCCTTGTCCACACTACTCCTCTCACGGCCATCATCCAATATCTATCCGTATACCCTTAGATAACCGCCCGAGAAAGTGCAAGATTCCAAGGCGCTTGAATCGCTAAGCTCGTCGAGTCCCTCGAACACAGCTTCTACACGCCCCGGCAACGTCATGTTATCTGGACTAAATAACGGTTCACAGGATAGTAACAGCGAACGCACGAAAAATAGTTATTAATATAATCATCAGCGCACAAATAACTTTTTCTGCACTCACCTGTAACCCAAATATTTAGACGCTCAAGTACTACCACCGCGGTCTTTCAACATAACTAAGTTAAACAGCTTCTGTTCTAGCTACCCGGTAGCTAGACCAGACCCGAACTTCACAGGCCGCCACATGACCACAGCGCATGTAGAGTGCTATTATCCGCCTTATTCCTGGCACGTCGTCGTTGTACTCCTACACAATCAACTTATCTCCAGTCACTCTTTGTAGCGACGATACCATCGCCTTACCTGGTTCCAAGAACCCTCTCCTACGCCCTGACAATGTTCACTTGTGGGACGTGCTGGCGCAAATTTCCTGCTGGCTGGCATTCACGCCAGCAGCATATGGATGCCATCGGTCATGACCCCCCCAACTTCGAATGCGATACGTGTGGCCGCTATTTCCGCAGCCAGCACGCTGTGGAGCAGCACATGACTGATATGGACCACTGGGCCGAATCCTCCGAGTCCGGAGAGCCAGAGTACGAGTGTGACGGCTGCGACGACGCGTTTAATGACGAGGATGACCTACGCGACCACGAGGTCAAGGAGCACTTCTACTGCGACCCTTGCAATCGGTATTTCCAGGACTGGAACAGCATCAATCAGGTAGGCCCGGCTTCTCCGTGTCTTCTCCCCAACTTCTGGGTTAACATCTAACAGCATCTGCACGGCAAGCTCCACCGCAACAGCGACATTCGATGCCCTTTCTGCAAGGAGATGTATAGAACAGCCACGGGCTTGATTCACCACCTAGAGCGTGGCACTTACTCCTGGGCCCCTCTAGACCGTGATAAACTCTACGAGGCTGTCCGACGTCGTGATCCGAATGGCATAATCTCCAAGAAGCTGCTTACCTGGTCGGGCACTATCAGATACGAGGCCAACGAGAGGGCATGGAACCACGCTGTCGAAGCCTATGAGTGCTATCTCTGTCATCGCCTCTTTGGTAAACTTGCATCCTTGAACCAACACCTTAACTCCCCTATTCACCAGGAGAAACTCTACCACTGCCCAAACCGTCGTTGTGGCAGTGAGTTTACAACTCTTGCTGCTGTTATGAATCATCTGGAGAGTGAGAGTTGTGGGTACATGTGCTTCGAGGCTGTCCAGAAACACGTTGAGCGTATTGTTGATCCCAGTCGCATGATCCAATTCTGAAAAGGTCTTGAAAGCCCAATAGTAGTCTTAAGAACAGAGGAACGCGTTTCAAAATACTCTTCTAATACTGCTGATAATTCTAGAAAGAGTATAACTACACTACGCAGGATTGTTGTTGGTCTTCCACGGCGATTATAAGCTTTTGATTTCCTGTTGTCTATGGGATTTTGATGGCAGCTAGCATTTTGACTTTTGACATGGTTATTTTCAGGGAATCTAGAAGCTATTGACAATTAAGAAATGCTTAAGCTTGAAACATAGTTAGGAAGCATCACCAGGCTATAGCGGTCAATGAAGTCTTCACTGTTGTAAGAGGAAGAGATAAAAAAGCTGTGCTACCAATCTCGGCATTTAATTCGATACCTCATCATTAACTCGAACGCTACATCACATCTTTTCACCGAATTGTGCAATTGTGTCCGATCCAATACTTCATATTACGTCCTTATATATGCTAAAGTAAAATGCTCTACTATGAGCTTGCGAAGGCGGGCTTACTTCGCGCCAGAAGGGGAATCTTAAATTGCCGAAGGGAGTAAGTATAATATGTGTGCCAAGAGACGCGGCCAGAATTGTTGGTGACTCTTAAGCTGGCGCGGGGGAGCGCACGTGAATTCAAATCACAGTCTTTCTAGGCAATTCTGCATGGACATGTCCGAGAACGTCCCAATCAGCTGCACCGCCCGCTCGCCGACATTGATCCTCTTTGCCGTCCAGAGATCTCCCACCGGCAGTTTCAGTATTTGCATCCCGTAGTCACCCACCGAAATGTCCTCGATCACATGCGTGCGGCTGGCGGTGACTCGCTCATCGATAGGAGATGGTGAGAAGACGCCCAGCCTGGCATGGCTCGGGTCAATGGTTTGCCGTACATCGCGCTCTTGATGGCCTGTCTGCGTGAAGCTCATGTCACCTGATGGGGTAACCCCTCCCGCGACATCGACGCTCTGGAGACGAGCAATAAGTTCTCGGAGCCTTTTTCTGCATTCGTTCAATACGACAACAGTCAAGACATCGGTGCCCGTGATGTCATTCTGCGACGTGTCGACCGTGCAGCTGCGATGGAAACCCGGAGTCGCGGCAGGCCGAGGCCAGGCAGACATGGTTGTGTCAATGTGTGTCAAGATATTGTGGCAGACGCTGAGGCAGGTCTCCCTGTTTTCGGGCTCCCGTTGTAAATGTTCCATGGCAGAGCGGCTACCGTGATTTCATATAGTGGCAGAGCTTTGTAGTCAATCGGCTTGGTGGTGGGACTTCTTCCTCCCGAAATCCCAAAACATATCCGGGAAGATCCTGTTACTAGATATAGTCTGTCTAGGAGCTGAAAATGGCCCTTGACTTATCACACTACTGGGAAGGATACCTGATTCTATACGCAGACTGTCATTGAAGTGTCCGTTTATGGACATTGAATGCCAATTCAATCCTACATGGCCACAAGCAGCTGTCGTCGGACGCGACATGGGCGATTTTAAGTCCGGCCCCAGCTACCAGCGGCCACTTCCGCGCTTATCCATAAATGGCCAGGCTTGGCCCACACTCCCTTGACCATGACTCGACTCATCGAGGCCAAAAGCCGCCGTCCACTAGCTTAATTAGTCGACTTGCGTCCTACGGGAGGCGTCGCAGGTCGCTCCGCAATTGCCTCTTCTTCTCCCAACCTCTCCCAAGCCAATCTGCTCAATTCATACGTAGACCGACACGACTTGATCCTCCACGCTTTCTGCTTTTGTTTTCTTTCTTCAGAGACGTTCGCCCCTCGAAAAGCTCTTGGCTACTCCCGCTGCCATCGATATCATGGGCCCCATCCCTGCGCCGGGCTCTCCGCACGAGCGCCGTGAAGCCCCGCCCGACACCGCAGCTTCCGACACTGCCGTGGATGTTGCCCGACCTACGCACAGACTTGCCGACATACGATGCGGCAGAAATGGCGTGCAGCTCTTGATGTCGACCAGAGATCACGTGTACGACGCAAAGGACGTGGTGGCGGAGGACGACTCGTGGCAAGTCATGGGGGCCTGGTCGGACGAGTCGGTGCCTGAACTCACCCGGATGCTGAGCCAACGCGGCTCTGGAGCATCTGTGAGCAGCAACAATACCCAGGCAGCGTCGCGCACACAAACCTCTACGGAGCCACACTTTCCCGGGGCAGGGAAGAGGCTTGGGCCAGTTGCGGAACAGAGTCGAAGAGTTTCGGATTCATGAAACTGGGGCATACATTTAGTTTTCTATTCTCGCGAGTCACCTGGTCCTGTTGGTGCTGCCTGCCTGGACCTGACCATCTAATAACTGTCCCTGCGTTTCGCCGCGTCCCGCCTGCTCGGTGACTGCTGCATCCCGTCCCCGTGAGTGAATCATGGTGATATCACGCAGGTGTTCTGGGGAAAATGAGCCGAACATCTGGAGCGCGCCATCCCCCACGTGAGCCTTTCGTATTTTGAAGAGATCGCCCACAGAAGAAATGCAAATTTGCTGGGATCTGTCCCCCGCGCTAATGTCTCTGATGTTGTGCACTCGATCTGGGGTGGCACGGGACGACGCCTCCTTGCAGAAGTGCAGCAATTGCTTCACGCTCGCGAGCTCGCCTTCAATTTCACGAGCTCTGAACGCCTGGCCATCCACCGGCTCTTCATCCCCGACGCCGAGGTCCTCGTCAGACGAATGCTGTCGTGTAATCTGGGGGAGTGGGGTTTGTTCTTCGAGTAACCGGCCTTGTGCTACTATCGCTTGCTGGCTGAGCTTGCCAATGGCGTGGGCCGTCTCCAAGCCACATGCTTTCAGGCACGACAGGGTTGTCATACCCGCCAGAGTCATATCCTTTGTCGGCATCGATCTAGCGTGGCTGCTGGCCGTCACGGGAAGCCGACAATCCTGGGCAATTTGGAACTGCCTCTGTTCAATGTCGGCTTGGAATCGGCGACATATCTGCAGGCAGTACTCGATGCTGTTCTTCTCGTCACGCATCTGCTCCAGATGGATAGATGAGTGCGCCGCGACCTGCTCCCCGCCAGTGGTAGGCTCGCGGAGGGCGTCTAGTCTAGCCAACACGTCCTCAAAGTGGTTCTGCAGATTCTCGGTGGTTGCGTCGACACCTCTCTTGTACTCGTTCAGAACTCTGAGTGTGACTTTCGATGTACGCCTGGGAGCGCACGGGTTAGCTGAACGCCCGCGCCTGACACTGGGCCAGAACCTAGGAAGATGACGTACAGGTTCGCATCGGCAATGGCGATTGCCATGGTGGACTTGTACACAGCCAGGGTTTCCATAAAGTTGACAATGTCGCCGTTCCTGAATTTGAACGAGATCCACGCATAAAAGCTCCTTCCACTGCTCAAACGCTGCCGGTGAATCTCCAGAGCTTCTCTAAATTGCTCGCATGTTGCCCTACATTCCCTCAAAGGAACCTCGAAGGGCGTGCCCAGACCCTCATCCTGCTCGGAGAGCTCACGCAAGGAAGCAAGAGTCTCTGTGAGGCCCAAGAGCTGCTTCGAAAGGTCCTGGACTCTCTTTGGATAATTTTTGAAGCTTTCAATCGTAAGATAGAGTGCCTCGGACGACTGTATTGTGGCTGTGATGACAGCAATGATGCCCGCAGCGATACTCAAAGGATCAGCCATCCCAGGTGAGGGTGTCTGTCTTCAGATGGGCGCCAATGATGAGATTGACTGCGACGGCCTCACTGATGTGTTTGTTACTTAGCCGCACCTTGTCACCAGGCGTCTATGGGAAAACCATCTCATGGTATTCACCCCTGAAAACCGTACGTAGGCGCCTAGCGCCGACCACCGTCCGACTCCCCGCGCGCATGTAAGTAGCCCCGCACGCCGAATCAGATCGGCAAGTTCGCTCACGGCGCGTCCATGTCCTCTGTGGAGAATTTAGAGCTGTATGTGGGGGTTTCATGTGAGCTTTCATCACCAAGGACTTTTCGCGCCTCGATCTTTTGTTGGCAGAGAGTGGCCGATAGTTATAGCTAGTCGCCTAGCCCGCTTGGCGCCCTCTCGCTTCCTGCACTTTCACGGCCATCAATTGCGGACAGGCTCAGCTCCCTTGCGTTGCTGCGCTGTTGGTGTTATTCATGTAGTATGAGGCTGTGCTGCTAATGTTGTGTGGTCTTTTCCCGCATACTGCTCCCAGTTGCCAGCACCTGGGCCTGCACGAGGTGTACCACGCTGGGGAAACATGGTGACCCGTGGAGGCTGTTGCCACCAGCAGCGAGATTGCCTGGTTGTGTTTCGACGATGCTGCTGTACTAGATATCTCGTATTCGCTGTTGATGGTTCCTTATATGGATATGCTGGAGGTTCTGTACAATTGCCCAAACTGGTGCCATGACAACTGTATCGTGGAGAAAACGATGGACAGGATTTTTGATTTCATCACAATTGACAATTCAATCAGTAGCAGCTCGATTACCAGATTATCTGTTGTGTGTCAGGCCCAGTGACTGTTGGACCAGTCACTGCTCTGATTGGTCAGGCTCCACATTAGGCCCACAGCTGCCCTCAAAGGCAGCATCTTCGCGCTATCGCGTTCTTCCTTCTTTTGATAGCATCAGCATGTTCTTCAGATAGAGAACTCATCATCTTCCTTCTCTTCTGATCTGTTGTTCATCATCATCTTCATATTATCCGTAAGCAGGGGTCACGGGGTACCAGACAAGGGCATGGTCTGGGCTACTTACTCGATGTTTTCTGCCTTAGGTGTCTAAGATTAGATAGAGAGCGGGGAAGGTGTTGCTCTGCTCTCTAGACAGCTCCAGCCATCCAACTATTTACATCTAACTCAACGTCCTTACACCTCTCTTCAGCTTTAATTTTCTCCGTCGCCTCTTTTCACGGATGTGAATTTTGGAAAAATACTTGGCAAATATGTTAAGTACTGCAAGCAGCTCCCGTACGACTCATATACGCCTCCCTTCCATTGAAACATAGTCGCATCCCCGAGTCTTTATGGCTGATCAACAGTGATAGCAGTTAGCAATGCGACACCTGGTACAAGTAATAAGAAAATCACTTTGTTCCGCGAATTCTGCGATGGAATTCTTCTTCAATACGAGACCATCACTTGTCAAGGGGAGTTCAGCGCCTTCAGTCTCGAGGAACACAGACTCGCAGATTATAGCCAAGGCAAGCCTGATCTACCTGCAAATGCGAATAGTCAGCTCTCCTTTACGTTCCCTATGGGATTGTGGAACAGAAGTCCAAGAACCGACAAAAAGAAATTGGAGCTGTATGTTGCCAAATGGACTCGAGACTGGACGTTGCTAATCTAGATAGATTCCGCGGCAGTGCCATAACAATTTATGTTGGTACGCGATCCTCATTGAAAGAGGGTACAAATACAAGCGTATCCAACAAATGGTGTCTGCCTAAGAACTTGATCTCACACTACTCCCCCTTCTTGCAGGCGGCCTGTTCGTGGGATTTCAAGGAAAACCGAGATGGGCAAGTTGAGCTTCCAGAAGATGACCCCACGGTCTTTGGACTATTTGTGGAATGGATGTATTACGGAAATATAACGTTGCACTAATGACATCGTGTTCTAGCACTGACGCAAAGTGTTGGGTTCTTGGCGACAAGCTATTGTGCGGCGAGTTCAAGAATTACGCGTTGAGCCGTCTCTATGAACTACACATAGGTACACCTTTCAGCAGGGCCGTCTCCTGCGATAACGTGCGTTACGCATTGGACAACACTGCATCAGCTGCAAAGCTGAGACAGTTCTATGTGGACTTTGTCGTACAATACTTCGCAAGTCCAGACAGATTATCTGGGACCACAGAAGACTGGGATTCACTTTTCCAAGATCATCCAGATATCCGCGTTCTTCTGCTTGAGAGCTTCAGACAAGATCACTCACTGCGAACGCAAATTAGAGATGCAAAGGAGTATTTAGAACTGGAAACGTCTCACCTCAACTCCATTCTGACACTTGACGCAAGAGTTGCCGGGTTGGCTGTGAGGGAAAAGGGGGAGGAATAATGGGACCCCAGCGTTGGTGGCAAAACAGAAGAGCAGAAATGCGACAGCGCTTTTGGAACGAAGGTTGCGCTCTGTACTGAGACCAAACTTGTACCTGCAACAGTAGGTTCCGGTGCCAAGGTCCACGAGGGTGGCCAGCAGTCTGCTCTGGATTTTGATCCCGAGCCGACCAGAAAACCGAGTAGAGATCGGAGAATTGAAGACATTGTTGGCAGTTCCAATAAAATTACGTGCTCACCTAGCGACGAAAAGAACAGAGAAATTGTTGATTTTGAGTTATTAACATCGGCTATTTGGGGGTTCAACTGACCATGACAACGCATTATCTATAGAGTAATGGCTAATTAGATAGTTTTCCTGTGAGTACTTCAACCTCCTTCCAGCCGCGCGTCGTCCTCCTGCAAGCCCTCTCCGTCGTTGTTCCTAGCTTGTCCCACGCCTTTGCCCACTTTGGTTAGGACTCGCTGTGCATATTGCGCACTCCTCCAGGCATGCAAGGAGCTCAGACATCTGATCATTGACATGACCATGACAATCATTGGTTTACGAATAGACTATTCAGTTGTCCCCCAGATTTTCACACGACTAGCGCATGAGATGCTGTCCTCATATGACCTGGTCAGTATAATGAGCAGTAAAGTCAGACCGCTGTTTTTAGAGTACGTCTTTCTTCAGACATTCGGCTGCAGTCTTGAAGCTATCAAAGAGATGTTTATTTCGTCGCTGAGCTCAAAGGCAGAAAGAAAGACAAAATGATGGCGGATGGTTGTTTTAAAACATTGGTTTGACCCGTATCTGTCGGTATGGAATCGCTGTCTTCCACTGCGCTGACTGCCTCAGAGAGAGGATGACACTCCCTGAAGCACCTGGTCATCGCTGCAAACGACTTACACTGCCTCTATAATGGTTCGGTGGACGTGGAGGAGGATTTTGTATGTATTGCTTTGTGATCGATTCCCATTTCGCTGCTTGCTCTCGAAAAACGGTTCAAAAGATGCCGTGAAGTCCAGCAAATTTCTAATACAAAGGCAACCTCGCCCTGAAACATTCGTCTGACAGTAAGGTTGACTTCCCCAAGCTGATGCTTCTCTTATTTGATGAAGCTGCTGCCGAAACGATGGAACATGGCCTTAGGTAGACGTCAAGTTAGTACGCAAAGAAGGAAACGGAGCAGATTTGGGTAAAGAGGATCTAGCGTAACGAAATTTGTACAACAGCTGAATGGCTCCCATCCCCAGTGGTACACCCACTCGACAACATCGGGAACCAGTCACTCTTATCGACAAGTACGTAGCTCACTCTCACTTCAGATACAAAGAGGTGAGTCTGAATGGTCTAATGAGACGAATCGAAGGCCAAGTCCATTCGCGGGCAGGAAGAGATACAAATATAAAAAATCCTATTCGTGCTACTCAGACCTAATTTCGCATCTAGGTATGCAGCGCGTCACAAACGAGTACTCTAACGAGAAGGCCTGGTGGCAAAATGTGTTTGAATCTGGCGAACGGGCTGAGACCATGCTCGGGAAGGACTTCGAACCCGTGCGCCTTGGCTCACATAACAATGATCCAGAGCCGATTTTTGCGCTAGCTAATCTTCTCAGGATGGCTATCATCGTTGCTCAAACACCGAGTTCGTCATTGAACCGCTCAAACGCTGTTGCTCAAGATAGGTCATCACGCTCAAACAAGATCTCAGCCAATAGGCTAAATGGTCATTGCGTCGTGGGTGATTGCCTGTGCAATTGCAGTAGCGTGTTTCCCCTTTTCTTATGTGGGAGGCCGTCCATTGCAGATTACGAGGCAACTTTTGTGGGCATTCTGTTGACAACCTGCATTCGCCGGTTCCATCAATTCTCACGGTTGTTTTCACCATGTTTGCAGATCTATCGCAATCTCAAACCCATGGCTATAGGTCAAATCCAATGTTATACTGCCTCTCAAGAACCCCCTGAAGGGCTTGCTGTCTTGCATCTGCTCGTAGGTATGGCGCCGTAGGGTAGTCTATCCACCCTATCACATCAGTAGTCTGGAAAACGAGAGAACACAGTAGTAATGCAACGTCATTCCAAGCGGAGCACGGAAATGATCTAAGCGATTTTGTTTCCTAGAAAGGTACAACATCGGGGCTGACAGGGAGGTGAGTCCTGGCAGACCGATTCGCGCAGCTAGTCTCCGCTACTAACATCGCCATAAGCTCCGCGATGTTGCCACTGCGGCGGCACCTGAATAACTAGGTGTGTTGCTGGGCGGGAAGTTTTTCATACATTGGGTCCCGATTACAAACTCCCGGCGGGCCAACTAATCCGTGGAGTAAACTGCACGAGAACTTCCGAGGATTATTCCATCAATCTACCATCAAGTTTGAGGCATCCCGACCATGTCTCGCTACTGTCGTCATGTTCTATTGAAATTGACGAGGCTGAGGAACTCATTGCGTACCGTAGAGTCTTTTTTGAAGCAGCCGAGGACGCAGCTGGTGATGGTGGTGGTGCATGTCTTCTCGACGCCGCGCATCACCATGCACAGGTGGGCCGAGTCCATGATGACAGCGACGCCCTGTGGGTTGAGTATATCCATGACGGCTTGAGCGACATCCTGAGTAAGGCGCTCCTGCACCTGGAGTCGCCGGGAGAACATCTCAGCGATGCGCGGGAGCTTGGATAGCCCGATGACAGTATCGGAGGGGACGTAGCCGATGTGCATCTAAGAGTAACAGTGAGCATCGGCGGATGTAGGAAACTTGAGTGAGAGTGAGAGCTACCTTTCCAGTAAAAGGCACAAGATGATGCTCACATAGGCTATAAATTTCAATGTCCTTGACAATAACCATCCCCTTGTGGCTCTCGCAGAAAAAGGCATCATTGACGACATTCTTGACATTGTCTTGATAGCCCTTGGTCAAGTATAGCAACGCCTTTGCATAACGTGACGGCGTAGCCAGCAGGCCTTCGCGGTTGGGGTCTTCACCCACACATTCGAGTAACGTCCTCACGGCGCCGCACATTTTCTCTAAACGCTCCTTCGCCTGCTTGGGGGTCTCGTTGGCACGGCCATGGGTGGCGCTGCTCGACCTGCCTATGTCGTTGAAGTCGACAATGGGGCTGGATGACTTCTGGCTGGGGAGTAGATTGGTCTTTCCTGTGGTAGGCTTGACCCGCGACTGTCGGGCGTTTTTGTTGAGGATGCGGCGGCGCTTTCCCTCTTTGCGGTTGCGGTTGCGGGTGTAACTGGTTCTGGTGAAAGAGGAGCCCACAATGCTATCCGTGAGGAGAGGCTGCTCCCTGGGCTCTGATGCGTCTGATTGACCCATGACAACGTGGTTCTAGAGTTGTGCAAGAAGATGAACGGCCACGGACGAGGGCAACGGCAAAGGCCGAATTTACGTCTTGGACCAGCAGGGGAGGTAGAGGGCGAGTCTAATGTGAATAAAATAAGCCCCCAGAAGCCGTGGGATGGTTTTCATGTGCTTTGATCCTCCAATAGTCCTACGTTGTAGGTGGATATTGGCCCGGCCTCCCGCATATGCAGAGAGACGTTGGCAGAATTCACCCGCTTTCAATAAGGAATATTCCACGCATGGGAAGCAGATTGGCCAACTCTATGAGTGCTGAAATCATGCAACCCATCATGTCCTCGTCCTTTGCAGCCAACCGCGTCTTGCGGCAGGTTTCCCCGCCGTTGGCGGGCACCCTCTGCGAGATCAATTTCACGCAGGAGGCATATCATGAGACCCTTATCAACCAGGAGCTACTACGCACGGTAGGGATTGAACAGAACTTAAGAAGCCGCCAGTGGGACAACCCCACCACTCTCAACTGCACCAACTCAAACCAAACGAACCTCTATCATCACTCTTACGTGCGATATATCAGCGCCACAAAAAAAGACATGGCCACTCTCAACTCCCTGAAGTGGAACCTTAGGAAGGCCAAAGAAGCGACGTCTTCCCACAGGCAGCCCTTGTCCGACTCGCAGTATCGCGCTGGCTTCGACATATTTGTGCAGGGTTTAAACTGGACGACATACCAAGACTTTATCGTACCTCAATTTTCTCGGCTGTTACTACTCCTATTCAACTCTCGAGTCAGTATCTCGGTACTAGAGGTTGGACCTGGCCCGAAGAGTGTACTTGGATCTCTCCCAGACTGTCTGAGACGCAAGATCAAGACATACGCTGCACTTGAGCCGAACGAATTATTTGCTGCAAGTTTAGAGGAATGGCTTTGCTCTACTTCCGAGACAGAGTCGCCACTGCCTTCCCTGGAGGGTCCGCCCGACATACAGCGAATCCCATTCTACGCAGAGGTCGATACTAGTACCGACACGAGTGCTGGCGTCAAAAATTTTGACGTCATTCTATTTTGCCATAGCATGTACGGCATGAAAGACAAGCGCAGATGTATTGAAAGAGCCTTGGAGAGGCTTGTTGAACGGCCAGGAGAAGGAGTGGTGGTGGTCTTCCATCGCGACGGGACACTACACCTCGACGGCATGGCGAGCCATAGAACAGCTTCTTTCCCTTCGGGAGTTGTTCGCGTGGCGGACAGCGACGAAGCACTGGACTGTTTCACTCCTTTCATTGCGGGATTTTCCATGCCGAATCTGAACAAAAACAAGACTCTCAAAGCCGAGTGGCGTAGTGTATGCCGCGCCTTGGGACATCGAGAGAAAGTCCATCCGGACCATCTCCTCTTCAGCGCTCCCGACGTTATGTTGGCCTTTACTCGACATGCGACCACGCTGCCAGACCTGATGGCGCAGGTGCCATTCGCTGCGACCGGGGACGTTAGGGTTAAGAACAGGGAGGCTTGCCTTCACCACGCCGCCTTGGTCGTCAGGCCGACGGAGATTCGACACATCCAACGTTGCGTTCAGTGGGCTCTGACGCATAGTTTGGGCTTGACTGTGCTCGGTGGGGGCCACAGCGGCCATTGTCTGTGGCCGAACGTCGTATCGGTCGACATGGGCGCCTTTGATAAGGTACATGTACTCACTGGCAAAGAGGGTGGTGCACCAGGTTCCAATTCCGGTCCCTTGGTTGTCGCCGAGACCGGGTGCAAATCAGGAGATATTGTCCGTAAGGCCATGGCAGCGGGGGTAACAGTGCCGCTTGGAGCTCGCCCAAGCGTGGGCGCCGGATTGTGGCTACAAGGCGGCATTGGGCATCTAGCTAGAGTACACGGGCTTTCGTGCGACGCCATTGTTGGTGCCGTGGTCGTCAGCGTCGCCTCCAGCCAGATCCTTTGCGTTGGCCAGGTGCCAAGCCAGCACCGGCCGGCCGTGGCCGTGCACCCTGAGAACGAAGCCGACATGCTATGGGCGATGAAAGGCGCCGGGACCAACTTTGGCATCGTTGTCAGCGTTACCTTCAAAACTTACTCAGCTCCAACCTATTCCATTCGCAATTGGGTTGTTCCGCTAAGCGATACTCTCGAAGCGCGACTAAAGCTCAGCGATTTCGATGAACTCGTTGCCAGGAAGCTACCGCGCAACATTTCGGTCGACGCGTATCTCTACTGGGAGACCGACAAGTTACGTCTTGGCGTGACCATGTTCGAATCTTCCACACCACCGGGGCTCACGGCGGAAACACCTACCCCTAAATCTCGTTCTGTTGATGCAATACTGGGGTTGGAAGGCCATTCCAAGACCGTGGACGGCGTCGGCTTGTTTGAGGCCGAAATGTATATCTCGGGAATGCATGGCGGACACGCCGGCGGCAAGACCTCCTCGTTCAAGCGCTGTTTATTCTTGAAGCGTATCGGAGCGGCAAATGTCGCCGATATCTTGGTGGCCGCCGTCGCAACTCGTCCGTCGCCACTTTGCTATCTGCACCTGCTGCAAGGTGGCGGAGCGGTCGGGGACATCGCGGCGGCTACCACGGCTTTCGGTTGCCGAGACTGGGACTTTGCTTGTGTGATCACTGGTGTCTGGCTCCGCGACCAAGATGATAGCGAGATTGCTCGAGCTGCCGTCCAGTGGGTTTACAACGTTGCCAGGAACTTGTTGCCGTTGAGCAGCGGGGCTTATGCCGCCGACCTCGGGCCGGATCCCCGAGACGCTAAACTAGCAGCCGAAGTGTTTGGACGGAACGGGCCGCGCCTAGCCCGCCTGAAACGCAGCTTGGACCCCGGCAATGTACTGGCTTACGCTTGCCCGCTCCCAAAGGCTCCGGTGGAGCCGAAACTCATCATTCTTGTGACGGGTGAAAGCTGTGCCGGCAAGGACTATTGCGCCGACATTTGGGTGCCCATGTTCGCGGGCGGCCACAAAGACATCAAGGCACGTGCGGTCAGCATCAGCGACGCGATCAAGGCAGAGTACGCAGCGGCTAACGGTGCCGACCTTCGGCGCTTACTTTGTGACCGTGCCTACAAAGAGCTTCACCGGTCAGCATTATCGAAGTACTTTCAAGCACAGGTGAAGCAACGACCCCGGCTGCCAGAGGAGCACTTTCTCAACGTTTTAGACAGCGCCGTCGAAATGGACGTGCTGTTCATCACTGGGATGAGAGACGAAGCACCGGTTGCAGCTTTATCGCACTTGGTACCAGATAGCAGACTGCTCGAGGTTAGGATCGAAGCTAGTGCAAAGATGAGGCAGATTCGACGAGGGAGCCCAGGCGGTGCTGACGTCGGTACGGACAACAGTGGCATCGATGGCGGCGAAGCTTGCAAAGACTGCAACAGCCGTCCCAGCCTCATCTTCAGCAACGAAACGATCGGAACCGAGGGAGCCAAGACGTTTTGCGAAAGCTTCCTCCTTCCCTTCATCAACTCAGACCTGCAGCAACTTGCCAGTATGGTTCGCCCGGTGCCCAATTTTCCCCGTACGGGCGTTGACTTCCGCCACGTCCTCGACATCTGCCAGCAGCCAGGCGGGCTGGCTCTGAGCACGGCTCTGTTTCAAAGTCACTTCACAGGTGACTGGGCTAAAGTTGATGCAGTGGCCTGTTGTGAGATCGGGGGCCTTGTCTACGCATCGGCGTTGGCCGCGCAGGTCGGTGTGCCACTGGCGCTGATCCGCGAAGCCGGCAAGCTTCCTCCGCCCACTATTTCCGTCGCCAAGGACTCCTCGCATATCTCGTCCCAGACATCGAGAAAGGTAAGAGAGAAACGGATCGAGATGGGGCGCGATGTGTTGTGTAGAGGCGCGTCAGTGGTCGTGGTCGATGATGTTCTTGCCACTGGGAATACGCTCTATGCAGTGTTGCAGCTCTTGCGCAAAGCCGGAATTGATGCGGAGGATGTCAACGTCATGGTCGTGGCTGAGTTCCCGTCTCATCGTGGCCGAGACCTACTACGCCGGCAAGGCTTTGGAGGAACTAAAATTCAGAGTCTTTTAGTCTTTGGCGGTGCTTGAGAAAGAAAGGAGAGGATTATGGATCAGTTCGTCATGTCGGCTTTGATGTTCTGGCGAGATATACGGCGAATAAACAACTAGCGCACGCCCTGGGCAGGATCAAGTGCGTGGTCTCGCTTTGCTGGTGAGCGAAATTTCACAAGTTACCCGGAAAGTGTCCTCCGTACTGTGCGCGTCAACAAGTGGTCTAGCTCTGGCATCAGGAAAGCCCTAGTGGCAGTGACGTGGTCGCATCGAGTCTGAACTGCCAAACCATTCGATTCTACCCACCCTCCCTGTGATTCCCATGCCGCCATCGTGAATACGCCAATGACGACAGAAGGGGGCCAATAGGTGCGCAAATAAGTATCACGTGTTACGCATCTAGGTGCGTATCTAAGATTTCTTAATCAGCCTACTAGCTATCCCACAGCCCACATATGCGGTTCCTGGTGGCCGCGAGGTATCTTCGTGTTAGGGGGGCTCTGATGCCTCGGGCCATCGCGTTGTCCGACCACAGTCGCGTCCTAGCAAGCTGACAGATTGAGATTCGGTGTACATGCACTTTCAAGGCATGCCAGATGCTCCATAAGCTCATGAAACAGCGCGACTGAATTGTTTCTGTCAAAAATTGACCGACTGGCACATCTCCTAGACCCACAGTCTGAGCATAGAAAGATTTGCGCTAGATTTGATCCTCCGATGATCCTACCGCTCTCCACTAGGGTTTCTGTGGTTTCCTCTAAATGTCAATGAGTGGTCGAACGTGACGAGAACAAGGTCCAAGCTCACCAATTTCTAGCCCGTTGGTAATCACTCAATGACCCTACGCGCTAGAGACCTGGGATGACCAGTGTAGCGGAGCAAGCAGACTGACAGGCGGCGTATGCGGCAGCACCCAGAGGACCGACAAGCAAAGTCGTGGCACATGCAGCCTGGCAGGCGGCGTAAGCAGCCGGTCCCGCCGACGCCGCCACCGCAGAGATCAAGAGGTGTGCGAATTTCATCGTGCGAACCGTCTTAAATCACTGTAAGTGACTCCACTGGAATTGGAAAATGTCGAGGCAAAGGTGTCGTTGGACAATTGGTGTTGACAAAGCTCGACGCAACCTTGACTGAAGATTGGAATCTATCCTGATAATTTATATATTTCTTGCCCAACCACACTCCCACCTCTACATTCCGTCTGTGACAATGTCTCAGCCGCTGTTGCAGTGACACTATCCCCAACTGGCCGTAGCTGCATGACTCTGTTTTATTCGAGACTGTCCATGAGGTGTGTCTCATCCACATTGACCTGCTGTTCATCGGACGCTTTGCTATGAACATGTTCATTTGCTCTGGTCTGCAGGTTACACTCGAGCCAAAACGCAACCTGAGCGGGGTATGCAACCCTCTAATGAGGGAGCTGAACCGCATGCGGCAGGGTGAGATATGTATTTAGAATGTACGTCCAATGACTTTCTTTCGTCTGTCACGACCATTACAGAGCGTGCTGGCTACCTGCAGAAGCCGCATCATGCACTGACACGTCTCTTATGGACGGAATAGCCATGCAGTAAGATTGAAGTTAATTTTATCTCATTCGACACTGCAGGTAGGTCGCCTGCCGTTGCCGCTGCCTTTCCATCCTGAAAAACAACCTCTTCGTCCCCGATAACTCGCAATTCAGCTGGTGGTCTTGAGCGTTGCGCTCAGTAGCGATTGATAAAATGCCGGATAACTCCGAGAGAGCGCTTAGAAAAGCATGAGCTGTAACAGTATTGAGTACGATTTTTCTCTCACGTGTACGCCACCTCACCCGTCGCTTGCGAGCCATCATGGCTGCGAGTGTTGCCTTGTACTGCATGAGCCTGGCAGCCCGAACGCGTGCGGCTTATCTGCATACTGGCGTTCCACGCTCCACAAAACAAAAGGCGGCTTATCTCTCGGGCGGTCTGCCTATGGAACGAATCTAGCCCTATCATTCATTTCTTTCCGGGGGCCAGGGGCGCTAAAATCAATGGACAATATATTTGCTGAATTAAGCGGAAAGTGCAATGATTGGCTTAGAGTGCAAAGATAAGGCTCCAGCTTAGCGAACCTAAGGGTAGAAGACATGCGGGTGGTCAGATTACACTTCAGTATTCTATCCGTGCCGCCAATGTCTCAGTCGTGTGAGACGTTCGACGTTCTTCAATACGAGGTGGTCTGCAGATTTTCCGCGTCTATAACCATCCAATCAAGTGACTAAGAACCCTTATCACCGAATGTATATAAATAAAGTAGCCTGCATTTGCTTTGCCACAACGAGAGATTGAAGAGGCGTCACCCACTACTTCCTAGTACGACCACGCACTCTATCGTTCCATGTCGATGGTAAAGAAGAAGAAGAAGAGTTTGGCTCTCTTTACTATGCCCGTTGTTGAGGTAGTACCTCCATTCGAGGACCATGACGCGGGTCCCAAATCATCGTAAGCCCCGTCTCAATGCTGTCAATCACATTAAGATCACTCTATTTAACTTTTTTGCAGACCCTACCTAAGCCGTACATGCAATCTCATTTTCAATGATAGCGCGTCCTTCGCCATCCCACTTGCTCTTCTCGAACCGATCCCCAAGCTGAGCGCACTTTTCAGCTCACGGAGCAACAATGCCAGCCTTGACTTTCCACGGGAAGCCGGTCATGTACTTGTGCATTACCTATACACAGGAACATACCAGACGCTTCGTCAGGGGGCCGTTGACGGAGGAAATTTCCTAAAACACCCTCTGGAAGTGGGTCTTTGCGCGTACAGCATCGCCAACATGTATGAAGCAACCGGCCTTACAGAACTAGCTAAGAAACGAGTGGTGCATTTCTCGGACCAACTTGCTCCATTGATCTTCCTTCGAGCGGTGAAGGGCGCTGCACGGTGGTTGGCTTCAAGAGCTGATGATGTTTGGCTTTACGACTTGGTCAGATCTCGGGTCCGCAGTCTGTTTGAGGAGCCGAAGTCGCTCGACCGAGAAGGATACCTAGATCTCTTTGAATCGTCCGGGATCCTGTCGAAATTGTTATCCAAGGCCATGGTGGAAGAGTTCTGCCGCCTTCAAATGTCGAATTATACTCCTTCCCCTTCTTCTGTTGAAACTGCGCCACCTATCCCAGAGCCAGCTAATTTCGACGAGCTGTATCTCGAACCGGAGCTATCGGAGCGATATAGTAAACCAGACGAGATATTGGAGGATCCAACAGGGCCGGAGCCCGAAGCAGAAAAGACTGAGGATTTGGCGACAGCTACAGCCCAGTCAGAGTTAATCCCGCAAATAGGGTCGTCCACCCTCCGGCCGGAACAGCTTCAGACCTCCTCTGAAGCCGAGGCCTCCCCTGCCTTAACGCTGTCAAGAAAAGAAAAGTTGGTTATTAGTAATCTGCAAAAGCGTTCATTGGAAAAAGACTGCTCGGATTACAGGATTCATCTTTTAAGCGAAGGCGATGGCTGGATGACTTGTGTGGGCTGTACGGAAGCTGTGAGCAGACTGGCTGCATCGTATGCAGCAAGGTCTTAATGTCTGCGGCTTAGCGCTCATCATTGGTACTATATAGCAAGATGAACTACTATCTCCCGCAATCTCAAGGTACATATTTTCTCACGTGGCCTATATGACTAGCTGTGCCGCTACTGTTGGTGAGAACTCGAAGCACCGCCAGTAGTGGCTATAGAATCATTCCAATAGCTCTCAAGTCCACCCCCTACTTTCTCTAGCATATCTATATCGAGCAAGTCGAAATCATAGTCCAGTGAAGCCGAAGGATGCCACTCTCTTCTTTGTCTTCGTGAGATTCGATATCTAAGGCTGGTTGATCTAAAGACTCAGTGCAAGAACACCAGCACCAGCACCACCACATATTGTCCCATAACCTGCGATAATTCACATCACCGTACAGAAGTTCTTAAAAGGGTATTCGGGAGGCTATTGCTGGTTTCTACCTATTGCGTTCTGCTGTGTGCAACATGTGTCTTACAGTTCTTCTGCTGGCTCACCACCACCCTGTGTCCCGAAGACGCCAAGCAAGCTAATTGAAATTACTTCGCAGACTGATTATATCAGTAATCGTTTCATGCGATACTACAATAGCTCGCTACCAATAGTTCTTATTAGCATGCAGCAGTTGAAGGAGGGGATGATGATGATAGTGCGCGAACAGACCTTGATGCGGAGCGATTTGGCCGAACTTCGAGATGCAAATGGGCGCCTTAGCCGCCGTCGCTTTGAAAAAAGAAAGCAGCTATTGCATGGAGAATCATTGATATTTGAACAAGCAAAGGATTTGAAGTCTCAAATAGATGCAACGGAGCAGTTAAGGGCTGAAACAAATCAAAACGGTGGTCGTACGAGAAGGCCAGAAACACGCGCGCGACGATATGGTATTGGTGGAGGACCCGGTGACAATGCTCGTACATGTCAGGAAATTGAATCTGCATCTTGAAGAAGGAGATTCCACATAGTTTAAATTGATTTAAAGGTTTGTGGTTGATTTCTTTTACACATTGTCATACAGGTACTAGGAATGTGACTCGTTCACTTGTGGGACCCGCTCACTTTTGGACTACATTATATCATACTTGCACAATAAAAACCAAAGATTAAAACATAGCTATCAAGTACTCTATCATCTTCTTGCCTTTGAGTACGGTCATAAACTTACCCTACTTCTTAGTTACCGCTTATCTCGCTTCGCTTATCTCGCTTCAAGTCCTCTGCGCAGAGCCTTCGACAATCGCTGCAGATCAGTCTGTGGTCCCGCGGCAGCTCCATATCATAGTCGTACCGCAGCAGATTGCTGCACCTGGAAAGGAAGATGAGTACATCCTAATGTTTTATGCCCTTGTGCTTGTTCCTGGCATTCGTCACCTACCGCTTAACAAAGTTCCGCGCATAGTTTACCGTCTCCTAGAGAAGATCCAGGAAGAACTCATCCCAGGCCGAAATAAGGTCGTCTGCAATGCCCGTGGATGACCAGTGCCAATCTTGGAGGTAGCGCATCTTCCTTCTAACATTTCGGTCTATGGTCAAGAGATAATACCAAACATCGGGATCACGGGAGATACTCGATTGCGTGATGCCCTGATAGTGCAATTAGCCACACGGTTTTTATACTTTCTCTTTGAACTGGAAGTCTTGAGCCAAATGACTTACGTTTCTTAGACCCAGCAAGAACTTATCATCAATATCCATATCGCTAAGCAGTCTTTCCATATTGCTGTCCCTCAATTCTTTGTATTTTTCCAAGTTAGTTGTTTCAAGTTGTTGCCAACACTAGTCCACAGTCAGTTCAGACTGAAGACACAAAAAGATCTCAAAATCAAGTCATGTATGAAAGCTGCTCATTTTCAGGGGTGCGAGAAAACAAGAATCGTCTTTGAGTTGTTCACAGGCATTGTGTCACTTAAGACGGTTTTCCATAGGTTCAAGCTGCCTTGGAGGAGCACAAATGAGCCCTTATTATTGTGAGAGCCTAGAGCAGTGAAGGTACGCTCAAGAGGGCTTTTGGACGTCCAGCCATTGCCGAATGAGTTCAATATCATGTTTAATGGGTAGTTGGACAGCAAGTTTTGGGACACCAGCCTGATACGGCCGCCCTGAACATTGCCTCTGGAGGGCAATACGTTGCCTATTACAGCAGTGAAGAAGCGATGGTTTGTGTTGAGCTCAACAATTTGCTGAAATAGGGGAGGATATTCATTTCAATACAGAGAAAGATCGCAGGGGACGGTCAAGCAAGGTTAGTAAAGGTATGGTTGACGCACCGTGATAAGCTCCGTTTGTTGTGTTTGGGTCTGACAATATGCGCTCAATTCTCATCTCGATGCAATCGGGACTGGTACTAGATCGGTAGACAGCCGACCGGGTACGATTACTTGCCGGCCATTTTCCTGCTGAAGGACACTTAAATCGTCGTGAGTGGTTAGCGTGAGCTTCCGTGTACAAGTGTGACGGACCAGAGCAGGACCTACTGAGAGTGAACAAACAACAAATGTCCTACTATCAGGGAAGTTGATCGTATAAGGTCTTGGGTCGCCACGCTCCTCCAAATATGCCAAAGCATCCGAGCCGCCTTCAATGTCACATTTCTCGGGACTGCGCTTCATGAGTGCGGTCCCCTCATCGGAGCAATAAGTCCCTTCTCCCGGACAGCAGTACACAGTATCGCACAAGCAGTCCTCTGTGACGCTTTCCCCCCGCGTCCATTCCAGTCTGGAAGATTGCAGGCGATGAGCTGGGATAGCTGATAGTAACCCCATTTCGCAAGGGCTCCCTCGTCTTCCAGATAATCATAGAAGTTAGCCCACGTTAGACTAGGAAACACATCCGGCACAAGATTATCATATATATCGATTTGATTCCTGGTAGTCTCAGCCACTAGTAGTGCCTTAATTAGCCTAACAATATCGTTCTTGGAATAGCTACCGGACACTCTAACGGAAAGCTAGGGTTCTTAAGATCTTTCAAAGTCACGGCTCCGGGGATAGTGTGGGTGGTGTGACTGACGAAGCGTTTTGTGATGATCTTAGGTAGAATGATAGTGTTGATATTAGTGAGGAGCAGTATCGTTATTGTCTCCATTCACATCGATGATCTCAGACGAGCGTCGCCGGATACCAGTGTCATCAAATCCGAAATCGCTTTAGCAGACTAAATTCTTGGGGAAGTCGGCCAGCGTCTCGCGCAGGTCCAGTTCCTCGTCCGTCTCCCGCTTCATAATAGTCTGCGACTTAGGTATACAGCAGTGCGACCTGCCACCCCTCTTGCAAAGGGGTCTGTCATCAAAGGTCTGCATGCTGCTGGTGTCCATGGCCACACGGATATGGTCACTAGGACATCCGCACCGGCAAAAGCTCTCGTCGTCGCTTGGACTTGGGCCGTATGAACTATAGTCACCACAGTCATTCCAGCGTTGGTTATCGGTCTGATCAGGACAACAGTGCGACTTTTGCTCCTTGAGGTGCAGGAGGCTATCTCGCCCGTTGCATATCGCACCTCCGCTTCCCGAGCCCGATGTAGTCAGGAGGTCTTCCGGAGGACTGCAAGTTTCAGAATCACAGTCTTCGCCACCGCCTGTCCAGGAGCAGCCCTCGTACAGCTTGGTGTTGCTGCTGCCCTTTGTGCAGCAAGCCGATTGATATCCACTGTGGCAATACTTTCTGAGAGAACCAATCTCAAAATTATCCTCGGGACAGGAGGATTTGTATTTGCCCTTGTGGACCCACAGTTTGGGAGGTCACCCTGGTGATGCTTGGTAGTGACTGTTTGCAAACCATCGTGCTCAGGGTCATTGATGCCGATGTTGATATGAACGGGCGGGCTGCTGCCTTGCCCACGGCTTTTGAGAAGCGAGCATCCAAAGTGTCGTGAGAGACCGCCCATACCATGACACCACCCATGCACTGATCCCTGGCGAATTCAACCTTCATCTTGAGGTTTTCCTTGTTGTAGTAGGCAACACAGTTGTTGCCACCGAAGCTCAGCATCTGGACAGCTGCCTTCTTTTCAAGCTTTGGCCCGGCCCATATTCTCTCGATGACGTCCAGAATCTCCGAGTTGAGCATGACAGTCAATTTGTCGCTGCACTTCTGTTTCAGGTCACCCGACTGGCATGTGCAGCCGGTATCCAGGCAGGCAGAACTTGTCGCCGTGAATGAGCTTCCGTAGAATCCCAGTCCAAGCACGACATTTTCCGGGCTGATCTTATTACGCCAGATGAGGTCCATGGAGTCTTGAATCTCCGTAGTGTGGGCGTTTGAATAGGAGCCAAACCATTCGTTAGTCTTGTTCCACGTACCGTGGAGATCTTAGCCCATGCTGCACGAGGAAGGGTCAGTCCGTATATGTTAAGCAAACTAACAAAATATTCAAGGACTTGGGGGGCGTCACATACATGTTGAAAAATTTGACGTGCTTCGTAAGCTTGATAATGTCAAAATGCTGGAGATACCCTGCGCACGACACAGTTAGCAAAGGTGACCCAGCGTCGTACGCGCACCACGTGCACACACAGAGAGGCCATAGCGCGTATAGTATGAGGCAGGCAAGATGATAGAAAGCTCGTCGCGTCCGGTCCCCTTAAGAGCCTTTTGAGGTTGGCTATGAACGTAGGCAAGTTCTTAAAGTCCTCTTCCCTCCCGCTGCGCTCCTCGGATCGGGGGTATTCCCATCCAAGATCGACGCCGTCGAAGTCGTGCGTCAATAGAAAACTGACAAGCGACTTGATGAACTTCTTCTGGCTGTCCGTAATGTCGGAAAACGTTGTGGCGACAGGTCCCGGGTCGTTAAAGGTCCGACCCCCGATCGCAATGAGGACCTTGAGATCAGGGTCCATTCTCTTCAAGTAGGTGAGGTGTCTATAGAGCCTGGTGTCCACAGGCGATGCCGGCAGAAACTCAAAGTTGGCCGGGTCAATAATGGCAAAGGCAAAGTTGATATGGGTGTACAATCCCGTTGGTATCTGCTCGGGCATGGACGAGTTGCAAGCCTGACGCTGGGACCAGCCCTCGTAGTAGCCCACAATGCGTTCGATGCTATGCGATATACAGCAAGACGGAGGCTTGATCTTCAAATCACCGCAGAATTCCTCGGTCACGCCACACCAGCCGTGCTTGGAGTAACAGACATTGAGAGGGCACATTGCGTGTTCGGCAAAGGAACTCTTTGGGCCGTCAGGGTCACATTCCGACTTGACGCCGTAGTTGTTCACGCAGACGTCCTCGTCGCAAACTTGGCAGCCTGTGTCAGTCCTTTGGTCCTAGACTATGGGTGTCTCAGGGCCATGTACAATTTTTACCGTAACCGCAAAAGCCCCGTTTACTACAACAGCCCTTCGGGAATGGCGTGTTCTTGCTGCATTCCTGCGCTTGGGCACGAGCGACGTAATTAGAACCAGCAGCAAGGAGAGGGCGAAAGCTAATCTCATCTTGATGTGGGAGAAACCCAATCGACTACTGGCTACAGCGGAGTGAATCTTTGTCGAGTTCAAGACTGGAGTTGGCGAACATGAGCCGACTCTCGCAGAGGGAATCAAGACGTAATGACAACAAGCCGCCTGTCGCTACGTACAGCGTGGTCTTTGCCTCGAGGCGCATTGGGGAAATAGCTGCGGCGGACCTCAAGGTACCATAGTAGCTTGGTGAGCTTTCGGGGCCAGTACTTTTGTACGTAATTCTTTGTATGGTCATCTCCGAGAGCTTGCTGGAGGATGCTTGCCTTGCCCATAATGTTCGACTACTAGACTCCACCTGTCAGGCTCAGCGCGTCGGCGCCGTGGTCACGCAAAACGGTGAGACCATAGTGGAATTATTATGGCGTGTCCAGCCGATGTGGACCTGGCCTGGCCTCGGTGCCAAGGCCCAAGATGTTGACCGGCTATTCCGTGCGTCTTCTTAGCGTCTTGTCTTGGCCCGACGGCTCACTTAGCACGCGGTGGCGCGAGGGACGACGGGGATCCAACGGCCATCAATCAGCAACGAGAAACAAGAGATTTCAATCCACCGGTCATGTTGGTCGTCTGGCGGTCTTTTTTGGTGACAATCTCGGCTCAGTAATTATTTCATTCAGGGCCACAGGATCCTTTGGGCAGTTTGGTTGAACGAGATAGTTCTTCATCTAGTCACCTTCAGCGAGACGGCGGGCAAAAAATGGTGACTCGGCAACATTCAGTCGTCTCCCAATATTTCTACGCACGGCCAGCTCAACAACATTAATATATGAGGCCCAGTGTCTGCCTGTCCACAAAAACTCGTATAGTACGCTTTGCTGTCTCACCAAGTCTGTTCCAATGCCTCGATTCAGAGCTCCCCCTTGTCCTCCCTCTCGTCTTCTTCTTCTTCTTCTTCTGCTTCTTCTGCTTCTTCTGCTTCTTCTGCTTCTTCTGCTTCTTCTGCTTCTTCTGCTTCTTCTGCTTCT